>NW_028120023.1:0-205294 GCF_965119305.1 Pelophylax lessonae | reverse complement strand
AGGAATACCAATGAGCTTTTCCAAGGCCCTCCCTGACCACAGTAGCAAATAGTTTTTACAGAGCTGGTTTGCTTGTCCCAGCATCTGACCCTCCTCTTTTCACAGCACGGGCTTGGGACCGGCCACGGCAGAGTTAAAAAATGTTGAAAACATTATTTATTTATTTATTCATTTATTTGTTTGAGATCCTGAGGAATCCCAATGAGCTTTTCCAAGGCCCTCCCTGACCGCAGTAGCAAATAGTTTTTACAGAGCTGGTTTGCTTGTCCCAGCATCTGACCCTCCTCTTTTCATAGCACGGTCTTGGGACCAGCCACGGCAGAGTTAAAAATGTTGAAAACATTATTTATTTATTCATTTATTTGTTTGAGATCCTGAGGAATCCCAATGAGCTTTTCCAAGGCCCTCCCTGACCGCAGTAGCAAATAGTTTTTACAGAGCTGGTTTGCTTGTCCCAGCATCTGACCCTCCTCTTTTCACAGTACGGGCTTGGGACCAGCCACGGCAGAGTTAAAAATGTTGAAAACATTATTTATTTATCTATTCATTTATTTGTTTGAGATCCTGAGGAATCCCAATCAGCTTTTCCAAGGCCCTCCCTGACCGCAGTAGCAAATAGTTTTTATAGAGCTGGTTTGCTTGTCCCAGCATCTGACCCTCCTCTTTTCACAGCACGGGCTTGGGACCGGCCATGGCAGAGTTAAAAATGTTGAAAACTTTATTTATTTATTTATTCATTTATTTGTTTGAGATCCTGAGGAATCCCAATGAGCTTTTCCAAGGCCCTCCCTGACCGCAGTAGCAAATAGTTTTTACAGAGCTGGTTTGCTTGTCCCAGCATCTGACCCTCCTCTTTTAACAGCACGGGCTTGGAACCGGCCACGGCAGAGTTAAAAAATGTTGAAAACATTATTTATTTATTTATTCATTTATTTGTTTGAGATCCTGAGGAATCCCAATCAGCTTTTCCAAGGCCCTCCCTGACCGCAGTAGCAAATAGTTTTTACAGAGCTGGTTTGCTTGTCCCAGCATCTGACCCTCCTCTTTTCAAAGCACGGGCTTGGGACCGGCCACGGCAGAGTTAAAAAATGTTGAAAACATTATTTATTTATTTATTCATTTATTTGTTTGAGATCCTGAGGAATCCCAATGAGCTTTTCCAAGGCCCTCCCTGACCGCAGTAGCAAATAGTTTTTACAGAGCTGGTTTGCTTGTCCCAGCATCTGACCCTACTCTTTTCATAGCACGGGCTTGGGACCAGCCACGGCAGAGTTAAAAATGTTGAAAACATTATTTATTTATTTATTCATTTATTTATTTGTTTGAGATCCTGAGGAATCCCAATGAGCTTTTCCAAGGCCCTCCCTGACCGCAGTAGCAAATAGTTTTTACAGAGCTGGTTTGCTTGTCCCAGCATCTAAACCCTCCTCTTTTCACAGCACGGGCTTGGGACTGGCCACGGCAGAGTTAAAAAATGTTGAAAACATTATTTATTTATTTATTCATTTATTTGTTTGAGATCCTGAGGAATCCCAATGAGCTTTTCCAAGGCCCTCCCTGACCGCAGTAGCAAATAGTTTTTACAGAGCTGGTTTGCTTGTCCCAGCATCTAACCCTCGTCTTTTCACAGCACGGGCTTGGGACCAGCCACGGCAGAGTTAAAAAATGTTGAAAACTTTATTTATTTATTTAATCATTTATTTGTTTGAGATCCTGAGGAATCCCAATGAGCTTTTCCAAGGCCCTCCCTGACCACAGTAGCAAATATTTTTTACAGAGCTGGTTTGCTTGTCCCAGCATCTGACCCTCCTCTTTTCACAGCACGGGCTTGGGACTGGCAACGGCAGAGTTAAAAAATGTTGAAAACATTATTTATTTATTTATTCATTTATTTGTTTGAGATCCTGAGGAATCCCAATGAGCTTTTCCAAGGCCCTCCCTGACCGCAGTAGCAAATAGTTTTTACAGAGCTGGTTTGCTTGTCCCAGCATCTGACCCTCCTCTTTTCACAGCACGGGCTTGGAACCAGCCACGGCAGAGTTAAAAAATGTTGAAAACATTATTTATTCATTTATTTGTTTGAGATCCTGAGGAATCCCAATCAGCTTTTCCAAGGCCCTCCCTGACCGCAGTAGCAAATAGTTTTTACAGAGCTGGTTTGCTTGTCCCAGCATCTGACCCTCCTCTTTTCAAAGCACGGGCTTGGGACCGGGCACGGCAGAGTTAAAAAATGTTGAAAACATTATTTATTTATTTATTCATTTATTTGTTTGAGATCCTGAGGAATCCCAATGAGCTTTTCCAAGGCCCTCCCTGACCGCAGTAGCAAATCGTTTTTACAGAGCTGGTTTGCTTGTCCCAGCATCTGACCCTCCTCTTTTCATAGCACGGTCTTGGGACCAGCCACGGCAGAGTTAAAAATGTTGAAAACATTATTTATTTATTTATTTATTCATTTATTTGTTTGAGATCCTGAGGAATCCCAATGAGCTTTTCCAAGGCCCTCCCTGACCGCAGTAGCGAATCGTTTTTACAGAGCTGGTTTGCTTGTCCCAGCATCTGACCCTCCTCTTTTAACAGCACGGGCTTGGAAACGGCCACAGCAGAGTTAAAAAATGTTGAAAACATTATTTATTTATTTATTCATTTATTTGTTTGAGATCCTGAGGAATCCCAATGAACTTTTTCAAGGCCCTCCCTGACCGCAGTAGCAAATAGTTTTTAAAGAGCTGGTTTGCTTGTCCCAGCATCTGACCCTCCTCTTTTCACAGCACGGGCTTGGGACCGGCCACGGCAGAGTTAAAAAATGTGGAAAACATTATTTATTTATTCATTTATTTGTTTGAGATCCTGAGGAATCCCAATGAGCTTTTCCAAGGCCCTCCCTTACCGCAGTAGCAAATAGTTTTTACAGAGCTGGTTTGCTTGTCCCAGCATCTGACCCTCCTCTTTTCAAAGCACGGGCTTGGGACCAGCCACGGCAGAGTTAAAAATGTTGAAAACATTATTTATTTATTTATTTATTCATTTATTTGTTTGAGATCCTGAGGAATCCCAATGAGCTTTTCCAAGGCCCTCCCTGACTGCAGTAGCAAATAGTTTTTACAGGAAAGGGTATGTGGGTAGTTCTCAGATATTGTGTTACCATAATCCCTAGATTAGTTGATAAAGAAAAAGGGAATGACCCCCTGGAAGGGTGCGACTTTAAAGGTAACTAATGAGGATCTTTCGAAAAAGATAGAATTAATTAAAATATTTAACAATTTATTGAAAAAAATGTGAATGAAAGAGATCAATCAAACAGTAATAATACATTCAATGTATAATACAATACAGTTGCAGATGCATGACAGAGTCCAACGCGTTTCGAAATTTGTATAGTACCAAAATCTTCCTCAGGGAATCTGTATGTTTTCCTTGAAAGCATAATCATATGCCAAAAGTGAAACCAAGAGAACAAAAGCAAAAATACAAAAACATACATTAGTGTGTTACATCAATCATATCAAGGTTTTTGCATATGCGACAACATGTTGTTCCATCTCAAGAGGTAATATATCAAGGGGGAAGGAGAGAGGGGGGAAGGGGGGGGGGGAAAGGAAGAGGGAGTGGGGGAGGGGGAAAGGGAGAAGAGAGGATGGTAGGGGAGGGGGGGTTGTACACATACCGGAAAATGTCCGGAGCCGCTCATATTGTCCACGGGGAGATATGTATGGGTCCCGCAGGGTGGGAGCTAGAATCAGGTATTTATATTATTTTCTATAATCTGTAAATAATAATGCAGTGTCAGAAAAGTTCACTCCAAGGATGAGTTCCCTTAAGTATATAGTTACGCATCACTTCACCTGTTGTAATGATCCAAAGGGGGAATAGGTGTGTAAAAAATACGGAAGAAAGGGATCATTCAAGTGACGGAGAGGATTCCAGTCACCTTTGGTTATCCCAAACTAAAGGTGCCTATTAGGACTTAATAGATGGTGACCCCTAAAAACGAGAAGAAGGGGGGGGGGAAAGACATAAAACGAGGAAGTACTGGAGAGCAAGGAGCTCAAAATATAGATTATCCACAGTTGGAATTATTTTGTTATTTGGGGTATCTTACCTCCGTGTAGATAAAGAGTAAATAACAGCCAAATCCAATGCCACTTCAGCAGATGAAGTATCTACTTGGGGGTGTGCTTTTTGTCCCAGAGTGGTTGAATATAGATATTGGTATTATGCTTGTGTCTAAAATATAAAAAGTTTTATATTGCATCTATCTGGTTACCTATCCAGGATATTGTATATGGCAGGAGTGTCCCCAATAAAAGTATAAATATAAATACCGTAGGATGAAAAGAGGTGGCAGACACCCAATGACAATGTCTTCCAAGCGGGGACGGATGAAAACCCCCACGGCTGATTATACAGCTAGTGGGGTTCGCCCATAGATCTGAAGGAGTAAATATGTATAAGGTGTAAAATAAAGTTCACCTTGATGAAAGTACCCAAAGCATTCCAACGATCAAAAATTCCCCTAAAAAAGGTTACTTACTTAGCTGTAGGGAGGGTTGGAGGAACGACAATTCTGTCCTATCACGGAGAGATCACTCACCGGACTGATTCTCGGCGTTCCCTAAAGTATCATAACGAGGCCCGTGATTTGCCAATGGGCATCGCGAGGTTTAGAGTGATGTCGTCATTTCCGTCTGTTTAATCTCGAGTAAAATACCGCGAGTCTAGGACGGTGACATCACATCCGGTTTGGGCGTATAATCCAGCACTTCACGGGACGTAGCCGCGGTGATGGACTTCCGCCCTCACTTGCAAAAGGGGCAAGACAACAATATCCGCCCTTGATTCCAACAGTTGGTACATCTTTGATGCCAAATAGGACAATGAAGTGTTTTAACAAAGTGTGATCCAACCATAAATATGTCGGAGTCATAATAATAAAAATTATACGAAGGTTTCAAGAGATGCCAATTTCTCATTATGGATACTTGGTCTAGTAGATACAGAAGGGGAAATCTTATAAGATATCGCCCCGGCACGGGTGGTGGCGTTTAACCCTTAGATGGTCGGGGGTTCAAGCATGGAATTCCCACAGAGATTGTAGGAAATTAATCCAGCTGTATAACGCATATGCTCTCCAGATAAAGATGGGACATCCAAAATAAATTTTGGGTCCCAAGGAGAGTAGTCTCACCCGTGCCGGGCTCCCAGCTGCGGGATATCTCTCCAAAGGAACAAATATGGAAACATGAGATCACATGATTATGACATCCAGACAGCCGGGCAGTGGACCCCCTGGGAGACGGGAAGGGAAAAAGAAAGGGAGGGGGGAGGGAGGGTTTTGGATTGAAGTGGAAGGATAATTACCTGATTGGATGTTTTTGGAGAAACAGATGTTCGTCGCATCATGCAATTACATGACTGGAGTTGCAAAATATAATATAACAATTAAATACATAAATATATCAAAATAAATATAAATATAAAGAGGCCACTAAGAGATATGCATTTAGCCAAGATGAGGCTAAATGCAAACAGCATTCATCCTCAGAGTGCTTGTCAGAGTCCTCCAGGGAGATAAGGAATAGGAGGAAGAGACGCCAAAGATAGCTCTGAATTAATCAGAGGGAACATTGAAAGCATATAGAGCAGATAAAGTAAAGGGAAAAATATGGGGGGAGGGGGGAGGGGGGGAAAGAAAGGGAAGAAGGGGGGGGGGGGAAAAGGGGGGAGGGGGGAGAGGGGGGAAGGGGGAGGAAGGGTAGTTAGGAAAGGAGGGAAAGCAAGGAAAAAAGAGACAAGAGGGATGAAAGGTGAAGGGGAGTCGATCCTAGATCTCAAAAACTAAAGGGAGAAGGGCTACTCAAAGGGAAGATCCTTAATCTGTCTTTCCTGAGACGAATCCCTCCAAGAAAGGTCTGTAGCTAGCTGTTTCATTCAGGCCAGGGGGGGTCGTTGCCCCAAGCCTCGCAATCCAGCGCATTTCATGCTGGAGAAGCTGCTTGTTCCAATCGCCCCCCCTGGCCGGAATGTGTACCCTTTCAAGGGCGTAAAATGTAACTTTGGGGGTCCTGTATCTGTGCGCGAAGGCCATGTGTCGGCCCAGTGGCAAATAGAGATTGCCAATGTCGAGGCTTTGCATATGTTTGCTAATGCGTTTCCCAAGTTCTTGTTTGGTTTTACCAACATAAAAGGCCTTACATTCACACCGCATCAGATACACGACCCCCCTAGTTTTACAATTAACGAAGTGTTTAGAATGATGTATTTCACCATTGGGGAGCTTGGTGCTTTTGCAGCGGACTATCACCCTACATTGGTCACAATTGCCGCAGGGAAATGTCCCTTTGTCGTGACAGGGGTCTCCTCTCTCTGCCCCCTTATATTCACTTTGGACTAGATCGTCCATCATGGAGGTGGCTCTTCTGTATGTGATAGCAGGGGAAGGAGTTACTATCTGTTCAAGGATAGGATCTTCCCTCAATATTGCCCAATGCTTTTTGAGAATTCCATGAATTTCAGTATGTTCATTGGAGTAGTCAAGAATAATTCTAGGTGGGTTCTTTATAGGTGCCCTTTCCCTTTTGGAGGTTTTGAAAAGTAGGTCCTGTCTCTTCATAATTTGTACCCTATTGAAGTTTTTTCTAAGACACGTCTTAGAATATCCTCTTTCGAGGAGTCTCTGTGTAAGTTCCCCTGCCTTTTCCCTAAAGTCCCTTTCTAGGGAGCAATTTCTCTTAATTCGTAAATATTGCGAAAATGGGATTGATCTCTTGAGTGGCTCAGGATGAAAACTAGCTGCATGCAGCAAGGTATTCCCTGCTGTGGACTTCCTAAATAGGGTTGTTGATATATGGCCTTCATCACTTTTGTGAATAGTGATATCCAGGAAGTCCACAGATTTTGGGTCATGATGCATGGTAAAATATAAATTCATATCATTTTGGTTTAATTTTATGAGCCATTCCTCAAGGAGTTCCGCCGGACCGTCCCATACCAGGAAAATATCGTCGATGTACCTCTGCCACATGACTACGTGGCAGAAGTACATCGACAAGTCTTCACTGGTGATAATATTATGTTCCCATTCCCCCAGGTACAGGTTAGCATAGGATGGGGCACAACAAGTCCCCATCGCTACTCCCTGTACCTGGAGGTAATGGGAACCCTGAAAAGAAAACACGTTATGCTCCAAGATAAATCTCAGAACTTCCAAAATAAACATATTGTATCTTAGTTCCTGAGGGCCTCGCTGTTTCAAAATCTTGGTTATGGCAAGAAGACCTTTCTCATGTGGTATGGAGTTGTATAGACACTCCGCATCTATAGTTGCAAGTAGAGCATTGGGTGGAATGGTCACACCTTCTAAGATTTGAAGCATGTGAATGGTATCCTTGGTATAGGAGGTTAGGCCAGTAACATGAGGTCTTAAGTGGGCATCCACTACCCGGCTCGCTGTTTCGGTGATACTGCCATTCCCCGAAACTATGGGACGGCCCGGTGGATTCCTGAGATCTTTGTGGATCTTAGGTAAACAATAGAAAGTGGGAATACGGGGATATGGTGTCCTCATGTATTCCCACAATTCAACTGTGATTGTGCCTGTTTCCCTGGCTCCATCAATGATGGTATAGTATTCATTATTGAATGTTGAAATTGTTTGGGCTGATATTTTTCGATAGCATGTTGTGTTATTCAAAAGTTGGAAACACATTTTTTCATAGTCTGCATTGTCCAAAAGGACAATGTTCCCTCCTTTGTCACTGGGTTTAATAGTGATATTATTGTTTTTTTGGAGGGTTTTTAAAGCTTCACGTTGATCGGGGAGGAGGTTATCTTTGGTAGATTGGATATTGAGTTTATCAATATCTTTCGAGACTTGCCTAACAAAAAGGGCTATTGTTGGATTTTGATTAAGTTGTGGAAACTTTGGAGATTTTCTCTTAAAGCGTTTGTGGGTAACTTTTTCTTTACTCTGTGTAGGTGTGGATTCTTCATCTGAGGAGCTATTTAGATTTTCCCAGATTTCTTCATTGTCATAACCACTTTCCTGTAAGAGTAAATTCAAGTCCCGAAGGGCTCGATATTCCGCTGCTTTTAGTTGTGTATCAGGTTTTTGCGCTTTATCAGACTGTTTAAAATATTTACTTTTGAAAAAAATTTCCCTTGCAAATAGATTTATGTCTTTGATGACACTAAACCTGTCAATGGATTGGCTAGGACAAAAGGATAATCCCAGTCTAAGTATTTCCTCCTCCCCTTTGGTGAGATTGTGAGATGATAAATTAATAATGGTTAGTCCGTTTTCTCGGCCAACCGGACTGCAAAGGAGTCCATGCTGACTTGCGTTTTGACTGCTTGTCGCGTGTGAGGTCTTCCTAAAAAATGACCCTTACTATTTGATTTAGTTGTTGTTGTTCCTTGGTTTTCGATGGAGCCACCCATAGCTTCACTGGCAGTGCCCTCATTATTATTAGGTGTGGAGGTTGGTCCCTGTGAGGTATTGGGTTTTTTCTTTTTAGTTTTGTCCTTATTTTTCCCCCATTGTGGGTATTCGCCTTTCGGGCGTCCCCGTTGGTTGGTTTGGGATGAGTTGGAGGCAGAGGAGTCAGAGGAATAGTTATCATTCCTATTGTATTCACTCCTTCGTCTCATATTGCGTTGCCCTTGGTTCCATCTGTATGCTTTACCTTCATTGAAGGCTATTCTATCCCTCCAGTATTTTTTCTCTTTTCTTTGTAATATTGTTTTGTTATAATCTTCAAGGTATGTTTTTAATTTACTCTCTTGTTCTGTGTATAGAGGGGAGGTTTTTAATGGGGCTAGTTGTTTATTGATAGCAGAAACTTCTGTCTCAATAAGTTTTAATTGTTTGAGATATTCGGTTTGAAGGAGAATCATAAGATTCTTGGAGCATTCATTAAGGATTCTCTCCCAATCCTGTTTAAGTTCAGTCGAGATATTTTCAAGGGTAGGGAAGATCTGAATCCTTAATCCTAAAGGATTCAGACCTTCTTTCACATATTTGTCAAAAGATTTTATATGCCAGTGTAATGCTGACTTTTTTTCTAAGAAGCGTTTTAAAGTGGAGAACAAAGTGAAAATGTCCGATTCTATCTGCTCTTTTTGTTGGAATTGGCTTTCAATGTCAGACATCAATTCCTCCCAGCCATCTCCCTGGAAGCCTCCCATTCTGGGACGTCTACAATAAACAGGTTATATAGATAGCCTGTAGTGAGGTTTATAGAGGAAAATATGGTAAAAAACCCTTTCCTCCGTTAGGAAACCTTTTTTTTAGGAAATTTAAATCATTAATCTCTAATAGTGGGTAACCTGAGAACTATCCGCAGAGAGCGGGGGTCGGGTGTGTTATCCACCCAAAATATATATGAAAAGGTATGTGGGTAGTTCTCAGATATTGTGTTACCATAATCCCTAGATTAGTTGATAAAGAAAAAGGGAATGACCCCCTGGAAGGGTGGGACTTTAAAGGTAACTAATGAGGATCTTTCGAAAAAGATAGAATTAATTAAAATATTTAACAATTTATTGAAAAAAATGTGAATGAAAGAGATCAATCAAACAGTAATAATACATTCAATGTATAATACAATACAGTTGCAGATGCATGACAGAGTCCAACGCGTTTCGAAATTTGTATAGTACCAAAATCTTCCTCAGGGAATCTGTATGTTTTCCTGGAAAGCATAATCATATGCCAAAAGTGAAACCAAGAGAACAAAAGCAAAAATACAAAAACATACATTAGTGTGTTACATCAATCATATCAAGGTTTTTGCATATGCGACAACATGTTGTTCCATCTCAAGAGGTAATATATCAAGGGGGAAGGAGAGAGGGGGGAAGGGGGAGGGGGGGGAAAGGAAGAGGGAGTGGGGGAGGGGGAAAGGGAGAAGAGAGGATGGTAGGGGAGGGGGGGTTGTACACATACCGGAAAATGTCCGGAGCCGCTCATATTGTCCACGGGGAGATATGTATGGGTCCCGCAGGGTGGGAGCTAGAATCAGGTATTTATATTATTTTCTATAATCTGTAAATAATAATGCAGTGTCAGAAAAGTTCACTCCAAGGATGAGTTCCCTTAAGTATATAGTTACGCATCACTTCACCTGTTGTAATGATCCAAAGGGGGAATAGGTGTGTAAAAAATACGGAAGAAAGGGATCATTCAAGTGACGGAGAGGATTCCAGTCACCTTTGGTTATCCCAAACTAAAGGTGCCTATTAGGACTTAATAGATGGTGACCCCTAAAAACGAGAAGAAGGGGGGGGGGGAAGACATAAAACGAGGAAGTACTGGAGAGCAAGGAGCTCAAAATATAGATTATCCACAGTTGGAATTATTTTGTTATTTGGGGTATCTTACCTCCGTGTAGATAAAGAGTAAATAACAGCCAAATCCAATGCCACTTCAGCAGATGAAGTATCTACTTGGGGGTGTGCTTTTTGTCCCAGAGTGGTTGAATATAGATATTGGTATTATGCTTGTGTCTAAAATATAAAAAGTTTTATATTGCATCTATCTGGTTACCTATCCAGGATATTGTATATGGCAGGAGTGTCCCCAATAAAAGTATAAATATAAATACCGTAGGATGAAAAGAGGTGGCAGACACCCAATGACAATGTCTTCCAAGCGGGGACGGATGAAAACCCCCACGGCTGATTATACAGCTAGTGGGGTTCGCCCATAGATCTGAAGGAGTAAATATGTATAAGGTGTAAAATAAAGTTCACCTTGATGAAAGTACCCAAAGCATTCCAACGATCAAAAATTCCCCTAAAAAAGGTTACTTACTTAGCTGTAGGGAGGGTTGGAGGAACGACAATTCTGTCCTATCACGGAGAGATCACTCACCGGACTGATTCTCGGCGTTCCCTAAAGTATCATAACGAGGCCCGTGATTTGCCAATGGGCATCGCGAGGTTTAGAGTGATGTCGTCATTTCCGTCTGTTTAATCTCGAGTAAAATACCGCGAGTCTAGGACGGTGACATCACATCCGGTTTGGGCGTATAATCCAGCACTTCACGGGACGTAGCCGCGGTGATGGACTTCCGCCCTCACTTGCAAAAGGGGCAAGACAACAATATCCGCCCTTGATTCCAACAGTTGGTACATCTTTGATGCCAAATAGGACAATGAAGTGTTTTAACAAAGTGTGATCCAACCATAAATATGTCGGAGTCATAATAATAAAAATTATACGAAGGTTTCAAGAGATGCCAATTTCTCATTATGGATACTTGGTCTAGTAGATACAGAAGGGGAAATCTTATAAGATATCGCCCCGGCACGGGTGGTGGCGTTTAACCCTTAGATGGTCGGGGGTTCAAGCATGGAATTCCCACAGAGATTGTAGGAAATTAATCCAGCTGTATAACGCATATGCTCTCCAGATAAAGATGGGACATCCAAAATAAATTTTGGGTCCCAAGGAGAGTAGTCTCACCCGTGCCGGGCTCCCAGCTGCGGGATATCTCTCCAAAGGAACAAATATGGAAACATGAGATCACATGATTATGACATCCAGACAGCCGGGCAGTGGACCCCCTGGGAGACGGGAAGGGAAAAAGAAAGGGAGGGGGGAGGGAGGGTTTTGGATTGAAGTGGAAGGATAATTACCTGATTGGATGTTTTTGGAGAAACAGATGTTCGTCGCATCATGCAATTACATGACTGGAGTTGCAAAATATAATATAACAATTAAATACATAAATATATCAAAATAAATATAAATATAAAGAGGCCACTAAGAGATATGCATTTAGCCAAGATGAGGCTAAATGCAAACAGCATTCATCCTCAGAGTGCTTGTCAGAGTCCTCCAGGGAGATAAGGAATAGGAGGAAGAGACGCCAAAGATAGCTCTGAATTAATCAGAGGGAGCATTGAAAGCATATAGAGCAGATAAAGTAAAGGGAAAAATATGGGGGGAGGGGGGAGGGGGGGAAAGAAAGGGAAGAAGGGGGGGGGGAAAAAGAAGGGTTCCTTTTTCCTTAAAACATTTCCCGCACTCTGAACATGAATAGGGAAGCTCACCTGTGTGTATCCTCTGATGGCTAAGAAGGCTTGTTTTCTGATTAAAACATTTACCGCACTCTGAACATGAATAGGGACGCTCGCCTGTGTGTATTCTTTGATGTCTAGGAATGTCACCGTCCTAGACTCGCGGTATTTTACTCGAGATTAAACAGACGGAAATGACGACATCACTCTAAACCTCGCGATGCCCATTGGCAAATCACGGGCCTCGTTATGATACTTTAGGGAACGCCGAGAATCAGTCCGGTGAGTGATCTCTCCGTGATAGGACAGAATTGTCGTTCCTCCAACCCTCCCTACAGCTAAGTAAGTAACCTTTTTTAGGGGAATTTTTGATCGTTGGAATGCTTTGGGTACTTTCATCAAGGTGAACTTTATTTTACACCTTATACATATTTACTCCTTCAGATCTATGGGCGAACCCCACTAGCTGTATAATCAGCCGTGGGGGTTTTCATCCGTCCCCGCTTGGAAGACATTGTCATTGGGTGTCTGCCACCTCTTTTCATCCTACGGTATTTATATTTATACTTTTATTGGGGACACTCCTGCCATATACAATATCCTGGATAGGTAACCAGATAGATGCAATATAAAACTTTTTATATTTTAGACACAAGCATAATACCAATATCTATATTCAACCACTCTGGGACAAAAAGCACACCCCCAAGTAGATACTTCATCTGCTGAAGTGGCATTGGATTTGGCTGTTATTTACTCTTTATCTACACGGAGGTAAGATACCCCAAATAACAAAATAATTCCAACTGTGGATAATCTATATTTTGAGCTCCTTGCTCTCCAGTACTTCCTCGTTTTATGTCTTCCCCCCCCCTTCTTCTCGTTTTTAGGGGTCACCATCTATTAAGTCCTAATAGGCACCTTTAGTTTGGGATAACCAAAGGTGACTGGAATCCTCTCCGTCACTTGAATGATCCCTTTCTTCCGTATTTTTTACACACCTATTCCCCCTTTGGATCATTACAACAGGTGAAGTGATGCGTAACTATATACTTAAGGGAACTCATCCTTGGAGTGAACTTTTCTGACACTGCATTATTATTTACAGATTATAGAAAATAATATAAATACCTGATTCTAGCTCCCACCCTGCGGGACCCATACATATCTCCCCGTGGACAATATGAGCGGCTCCGGACATTTTCCGGTATGTGTACAACCCCCCCTCCCCTACCATCCTCTCTTCTCCCTTTCCCCCTCCCCCACTCCCTCTTCCTTTCCCCCCCCTCCCCCTTCCCCCCTCTCTCCTTCCCCCTTGATATATTACCTCTTGAGATGGAACAACATGTTGTCGCATATGCAAAAACCTTGATATGATTGATGTAACACACTAATGTATGTTTTTGTATTTTTGCTTTTGTTCTCTTGGTTTCACTTTTGGCATATGATTATGCTTTCCAGGAAAACATACAGATTCCCTGAGGAAGATTTTGGTACTATACAAATTTCGAAACGCGTTGGACTCTGTCATGCATCTGCAACTGTATTGTATTATACATTGAATGTATTATTACTGTTTGATTGATCTCTTTCATTCACATTTTTTTCAATAAATTGTTAAATATTTTAATTAATTCTATCTTTTTCGAAAGATCCTCATTAGTTACCTTTAAAGTCCCACCCTTCCAGGGGGTCATTCCCTTTTTCTTTATCAATAGTTTTTACAGAGCTGGTTTGCTTGTCCCAGCATCTGACCCTCCTCTTTTCACAGCACGGGCTTGGGACCGGCCACGACAGAGTTAAAAAATGTTGAAAACATTATTTATTTATTTATTCATTTATTTGTTTGAGATCCTGAGGAATCCCAATCAGCTTTTCCAAGGCCCTCCCTGACCACAGTAGCAAATAGTTTTTACAGAGCTGGTTTGCTTGTCCCAGCATCTGACCCTCCTCTTTTCACAGCACGGGCTTGGGACCAGCCACGGCAGAGTTAAAAAATGTTGAAAACATTATTTATTTATTTATTCATTTATTTGTTTGAGATCCTGAGGAATCCCAATGAGCTTTTCCAAGGCCCTCCCTGACCACAGTAGCAAATATTTTTTACAGAGCTGGTTTGCTTGTCCCAGCATCTGACCCTCCTCTTTTCACAGCACGGGCTTGGGACCAGCCACGGCAGAGTTAAAAAATGTTGAAAACATTATTTATTTATTTATTCATTTATTTGTTTGAGATCCTGAGGAATCCCAATGAGCTTTTCCAAGGCCCTCCCTGACCGCAGTAGCAAATAGTTTTTACAGAGCTGGTTTGCTTGTCCCAGCATCTGACCCTCCTCTTTTCACAGCACGGGCTTGGGACCGGCCACGGCAGAGTTAAAAAATGTTGAAAACATTATTTATTTATTTATTCATTTATTTGTTTGAGATCCTGAGGAATCCCAATGAGCTTTTCCAAGGCCCTCCCTGACCGCAGTAGTAAATAGTTTTTACAGAGCTGGTTTGCTTGTCCCAGCATCTGACCCTCCTCTTTTCACAGCACGGGCTTGGGACCGGCCACGGCAGAGTTAAAAAATGTTGAAAACATTATTTATTAATTTGTTTGAGATCCTGAGGAATCCCAATGAGCTTTTCCAAGGCCCTCCCTGACCGCAGTAGTAAATAGTTTTTACAGAGCTGTTTTGCTTGTCCCAGCATCTGACCCTCCTCTTTTCACAGCACGGGCTTGGGACCGGCCACAGCAGAGTTAAAAAATGTTGAAAACATTATTTATTTATTTATTCATTCATTCATTTATTTGTTTGAGATCCTGAGAAATCCCAAAGAGCTATTCCAAGGCCCTCCCTGACCGCAGTAGCAAATAGTTTTTACAGAGCTGTTTTGCTTGTCCCAGCATCTGACCCTCCTCTTTTCACAGCACGGGCTTGGGACCAGCCACAGCAGAGTTAAAAAATGTTGAAAACATTATTTATTCATTTATTTGTTTGAGATCCTGAGGAATCCCAATGAGCTTTTCCAAGGCCCTCCCTGACCGCAGTAGCAAATAGTTTTTACAGAGCTGGTTTGCTTGTCCCAGCATCTGACCCTCCTCTTTTCACAGCACGGGCTTGGGACCGGCCACGGCAGAGTTAAAAAAATGTGGAAAACATTATTTATTTATTCATTTATATGTTTGAGATCCTGAGGAATCCCAATGAGCTTTTCCAAGGCCCTCCCTGACCGCATTAGCAAATAGTTTTTACAGAGCTGGTTTGCTTGTCCCAGCATCTGACCCTCCTCTTTTCACAGCACGGGCATGGGACCGGCCACGGCAGAGTTAAAAAATGTGGAAAACATTATTTATTTATTCATTTATTTGTTTGAGATCCTGAGGAATCCCAATGAGCTTTTCCAAGGCCCTCCCTTACCGCAGTAGCAAATAGTTTTTACAGAGCTGGTTTGCTTGTCCCAGCATCTGACCCTCCTCTTTTCACAGCACGGGCTTGGGACCGGCCACGGCAGAGTTAAAAAATGTTGAAAACATTTATTTATTTATTCATTTATTTGTTTGAGATCCTGAGGAATCCCAATGAGCTTTTCCAAGGCCCTCCCTGACCGCAGTAGCAAATAGTTTTTACAGAGCTGGTTTGCTTGTCCCAGCATCTGACCCTCCTCATTTCACAGCACGGGCTTGGGACCGGCCACGGCAGAGTTAAAAAAATGTGGAAAACATTATTTATTTATTCATTTATTTGTTTGAGATCCTGAGGAATCCCAATGAGCTTTTCCAAGGCCCTCCCTGACTGCAGTAGCAAATAGTTTTTACAGAGCTGGTTTGCTTGTCCCAGCATCTGACCCTCCTCTTTTCACAGAACGGGCTTGGGACCCGCCACGGCAGAGTTAAAAAATGTAGAAAACTTTATTTATTTATTCATTTATTTGTTTGAGATCCTGAGGAATCCCAATGAGCTTTTCCAAGGCCCTCCCTGACCGCAGTAGCAAATAGTTTTTACAGAGCTGGTTTGCTTGTCCCAGCATCTGACCCTCCTCTTTTCACAGCACGGGCTTGGGACCGGCCACGGCAGAGTTAAAAAATTTTAAAAACATTATTTATTCATTTATTTGTTTGAGATCCTGAGGAATCCCAAAGAGCTTTTCCAAGGCCCTCCCTGACCGCAGTAGCAAATAGTTTTTACAGAGCTGGTTTGCTTGTCCAAGCATCTGACCCTCCTCTTTTCACAGCACAGGCTTGGGACCGGCCAAGGCAGAGTTAAAAAATGTTGAAAACATTTATTTATTTATTCATTTATTTGTTTGAGATCCTGAGGAATCCCAATGAGCTTTTCCAAGGCCCTCCCTGACCGCAGTAGCAAATAGTTTTTACAGAGCTGGTTTGCTTGTCCCAGCATCTGACCCTCCTCTTTTCACAGCACGGGCTTGGGACCGGCCACGGCAGAGTTAAAAAATGTTGAAAACTTTATTTATTTATTAATTCATTTATTTGTTTGAGATCCTGAGGAATCCCAAAGAGCTTTTCCAAGGCCCTCTCTGAGCGTAGTAGCAAATAGTTTTTACAGAGCTGGTTTGCTTGTCCCAGGATCTGACCCTCCTCTTTTCACAGCACGGGCTTGGGACCGGCCACGGCAGAGTTAAAAAATGTTGAAAACATTATTTATTAATTTGTTTGAGATCCTGAGGAATCCCAATGAGCTTTTCCAAGGCCCTCCCTGACCGCAGTAGTAAATAGTTTTTACAGAGCTGGTTTGCTTGTCCCAGCATCGGACCCTCCTCTTTCCACAGCACGGGCTTGGGACCGGCCATGGCAGAGTTAAAAAATGTTGAAAACATTATTTATTTATTCATTTATTTGTTTGAGATCCTGAGGAATCCCAATGAGCTTTTCCAAGGCCCTCCCTGACCGCAATAGCAAATAGTTTTTACAGAGCTGGTTTGCTTGTTCCAGCATCGGACCCTCCTCTTTTCACAGCACGGGCTTGGGACCGACCACGGCAGAGTTAAAAAATGTTGAAAACATTATTTATTTATTTATTCATTTATTTGTTTGAGATCCTGAGGAATCCCAATGAGCTTTTACAAGGCCCTCCCTGACCGCAGCAGCAAATAGTTTTTACAGAGCTGGTTTGCTTGTCCCAGCATCTGACCCTCCTCTTTTCACAGCACGGGCTTGGGACCAGCCACGGCAGAGTTAAAAAATGTTGAAAACATTATTTATTTATTCATTTATTTGTTTGAGATCCTGAGGTATCCCAATGAGCTTTTCCAAGGCCCTCGCTGACCGCAGTAGCAAATAGTTTTTACAGAGCTGGTTTGCTTGTCCCAGCATCTGACCCTCCTCTTTTCACAGCACGGGCTTGGGACCGGCCACGGCAGAGTTAAAAAATGTTGAAAACATAATTTATTTATTCATTTATTTGTTTGAGATCCTGAGAAATCCCAATGAGCTATTCCAAGGCCCTCCCTGACCGCAGTAGCAAATAGTTTTTACAGAGCTGGTTTGCTTGTCCCAGCATCTGAACCTCCTCTTTTCACAGCACGGGCTTGGGACCGGCCACGGCAGAGTTAAAAAATGTTGAAAACATTATTTATTTATTCATTTATTTGTTTGAGATCCTGAGGTATCCCAATGAGCTTTTCCAAGGCCCTCCCTGACCGCAGTAGCAAGTAGTTTTTACAGAGCTGGTTTGCTTGTCCCAGCATCTGACCCTCCTCTTTTCACAGCACAGGCTTGGGACCGGCCACGGCAGAGTTAAAAAATGTTGAAAACATTATTTATTTATTCATTCATTTATTTGTTTGAGATCCTGAGGAATCCCAATGAGCTATTCCAAGGCCCTCCCTGACCGTAGTAGCAAATAGTTTTTACAGAGCTGGTTTGCTTGTCCCAGCATCTGACCCTCCTCTTTTCACAGCACGGGATTGGGACTGGCCACAGCAGAGTTAAAAAATGTTGAAAACATTATTTATTCATTTATTTGTTTGAGATCCTGAGGAATCCCAATGAGCTTTTCCAAAGCCCTCCCTGACTGCAGTAGCAAATAGTTTTTACAGAGCTGGTTTGCTTGTCCCAGCATCTGACCCTCCTCTTTTCACAGCACGGGCTTGGGACCGGCCATGGCAGAGTTAAAAAATGTTGAAAACATTATTTATTTATTCATTTATTTGTTTAAGATGCTGAGGAATCCCAAAGAGCTTTTCCAAGGCCCTCCCTGACCGCAGTAGCAAATAGTTTTTACAGAGCTGGTTTGCTTGTCCAAGCATCTGACCCTCCTCTTTTCACAGCACAGGCTTGGGACCGGCCAAGGCAGAGTTAAAAAATGTTGAAAACATTTATTTATTTATTCATTTATTTGTTTGAGATCCTGAGGAATCCCAATGAGCTTTTCCAAGGCCCTCCCTGACCGCAGTAGCAAATAGTTTTTACAGAGCTGGTTTGCTTGTCCCAGCATCTGACCCTCCTCTTTTCACAGCACGGGCTTGGGACCGGCCACGGCAGAGTTAAAAAATGTTGAAAACTTTATTTATTTATTAATTCATTTATTTGTTTGAGATCCTGAGGAATCCCAAAGAGCTTTTCCAAGGCCCTCTCTGAGCGTAGTAGCAAATAGTTTTTACAGAGCTGGTTTGCTTGTCCCAGGATCTGACCCTCCTCTTTTCACAGCACGGGCTTGGGACCGGCCACGGCAGAGTTAAAAAATGTTGAAAACATTATTTATTAATTTGTTTGAGATCCTGAGGAATCCCAATGAGCTTTTCCAAGGCCCTCCCTGACCGCAGTAGTAAATAGTTTTTACAGAGCTGGTTTGCTTGTCCCAGCATCGGACCCTCCTCTTTCCACAGCACGGGCTTGGGACCGGCCATGGCAGAGTTAAAAAATGTTGAAAACATTATTTATTTATTCATTTATTTGTTTGAGATCCTGAGGAATCCCAATGAGCTTTTCCAAGGCCCTCCCTGACCGCAATAGCAAATAGTTTTTACAGAGCTGGTTTGCTTGTTCCAGCATCGGACCCTCCTCTTTTCACAGCACGGGCTTGGGACCGACCACGGCAGAGTTAAAAAATGTTGAAAACATTATTTATTTATTTATTCATTTATTTGTTTGAGATCCTGAGGAATCCCAATGAGCTTTTACAAGGCCCTCCCTGACCGCAGCAGCAAATAGTTTTTACAGAGCTGGTTTGCTTGTCCCAGCATCTGACCCTCCTCTTTTCACAGCACGGGCTTGGGACCAGCCACGGCAGAGTTAAAAAATGTTGAAAACATTATTTATTTATTCATTTATTTGTTTGAGATCCTGAGGTATCCCAATGAGCTTTTCCAAGGCCCTCGCTGACCGCAGTAGCAAATAGTTTTTACAGAGCTGGTTTGCTTGTCCCAGCATCTGACCCTCCTCTTTTCACAGCACGGGCTTGGGACCGGCCACGGCAGAGTTAAAAAATGTTGAAAACATAATTTATTTATTCATTTATTTGTTTGAGATCCTGAGAAATCCCAATGAGCTATTCCAAGGCCCTCCCTGACCGCAGTAGCAAATAGTTTTTACAGAGCTGGTTTGCTTGTCCCAGCATCTGAACCTCCTCTTTTCACAGCACGGGCTTGGGACCGGCCACGGCAGAGTTAAAAAATGTTGAAAACATTATTTATTTATTCATTTATTTGTTTGAGATCCTGAGGTATCCCAATGAGCTTTTCCAAGGCCCTCCCTGACCGCAGTAGCAAGTAGTTTTTACAGAGCTGGTTTGCTTGTCCCAGCATCTGACCCTCCTCTTTTCACAGCACAGGCTTGGGACCGGCCACGGCAGAGTTAAAAAATGTTGAAAACATTATTTATTTATTCATTCATTTATTTGTTTGAGATCCTGAGGAATCCCAATGAGCTATTCCAAGGCCCTCCCTGACCGTAGTAGCAAATAGTTTTTACAGAGCTGGTTTGCTTGTCCCAGCATCTGACCCTCCTCTTTTCACAGCACGGGATTGGGACTGGCCACAGCAGAGTTAAAAAATGTTGAAAACATTATTTATTCATTTATTTGTTTGAGATCCTGAGGAATCCCAATGAGCTTTTCCAAAGCCCTCCCTGACTGCAGTAGCAAATAGTTTTTACAGAGCTGGTTTGCTTGTCCCAGCATCTGACCCTCCTCTTTTCACAGCACGGGCTTGGGACCGGCCATGGCAGAGTTAAAAAATGTTGAAAACATTATTTATTTATTCATTTATTTGTTTAAGATGCTGAGGAATCCCAATGAGCTTTTCCAAGGCCCTCCCTGACCGCAGTAGCAAATAGTTTTTACAGAGCTGGTTTGCTTGTCCCAGCATCTGACCCTCCTCTTTTCACAGCACGGGCTTGGGACCGGATATAGCAGAGTTAAAAAATGTTGAAAACATTATTTATTTATTTATTCATTTATTTGTTTGAGATCCTGAGGAATCCCAATGAGCTTTTCCAAGGCCCTCCCTGACCGCAGTAGCAAATAGTTTTTACAGAGCTGGTTTGCTTGTCCCAGCATCTGACCCTCCTCTTTTCACAGCACGGGCTTGGGACCGGTCACGGCAGAGTTAAAAAATGTTGAAAACATTTTTTATTTATTTATTCATTTATTTGTTTGAGATCCTGAGGAATCCCAATGAGCTTTTCCAAGGCCCTCCCTGACCGCAGTAGCAAATAGTTTTTACAGAGCTGGTTTGCTTGTCCCAGCATCTGACCCTCCTCTTTTCACAGCACGAGCTTGGGACCGGCCACGGCAGAGTTAAAAAATGTGGAAAACATTATTTATTTATTCATTTATTTGTTTGAGATCCTAAAGAATCCCAATGAGCTTTTCCAAGGCCCTCCCTGACCGCAGTAGCAAATAGTTTTTAGAGAGCTGGTTTGCTTGTCCCAGCATCTGACCCTTCTCTTTTCACAGCACGGGCTTGGGACCGGCCACGGCAGAGTTAAAAAATGTTGAAAACATTTATTTATTTATTCATTTATTTGTTTGAGATCCTGAGGAATCCCAATGACCTTTTCCAAGGCCCTCCCTGACCGCAGTAGCAAATAGTTTTTACAGAGCTGGTTTGCTTGTCCCAGCATCTGACCCTCCTCTTTTCACAGCAAGGGCTTGGGACCGGCCACGGCAGAGTTAAAAAATGTTGAAAACATTATTTATTTATTCATTTATTTGTTTGAGATCCTGAGGAATCCCAATGAGCTTTTCCAAGGCCCTCCCTGACCGCAGTAGCAAATAGTTTTTACAGAGCTGGTTTGCTTGTCCCATTATCTGACCCTCCTCTTTTTACAGCACGGGCTTGGGACCGGCCACGGCAGAGTTAAAAAATGTTGAAAACATTATTTATTTATTTATTCATTTATTTGTTTAAGATCCTGAGGAATCCCAATGAGCTTTTCCAAGGCCCTCCCTGACCGCAGTAGCAAATAGTTTTTACAGAGCTGGTTTGCTTGTCCCAGCGTCTGACCCTCCTCTTTTCACAGCACGGGCTTGGGACCGGCCATGGCAGAGTTAAAAAATGTTGAAAACATTTATTTATTCATTTATTTGTTCGAGATCCTGAGGAATCCCAATGAGCTTTTCAAAGGCCCTCCCTGACCGCAGTAGCAAATAGTTTTTACAGAGCTGGTTTGCTTGTCCCAGCATCTGACCCTCTTTTCACAGCACGGGCTTTCGACCAGCCACGGCAGAGTTAAAAAATGTTGAAAACATTATTTATTTATTCATTTATTTGTTTGAGATCCTGAGGAATCCCAATGAGCTTTTCCAAGGCCCTCCCTGACCGCAGTAGCAAATAGTTTTTACAGAGCTGGTTTGCTTGTCCCAGCATCTGACCCTCCTCTTTTCACAGCACGGGCTTGGGACCGGCCACGGCAGAGTTAAAAAATGTTGAAAACATTATTTATTTATTTATTCATTTATTTGTTTGAGATCCTGAGGAATCCCAAAGAGCTTTTCCAAGGCCCTCTCTGAGCGCAGTAGCAAATAGTTTTTACAGAGCTGGTTTGCTTGTCCCAGCATCTGACCCTCCTCTTTTCACAGCACGGGCTTGGGACCGGCCACGGCAGAGTTAAAAAATGTTGAAAACATTATTTATTTATTCATTTATTTGTTTGAGATCCTGAGGAATCCCAATGAGCTTTTCCAAGGCCCTCCCTGACCGCAGTAGTAAATAGTTTTTACAGAGCTGGTTTGCTTGTCCCAGCATCTGACCCTCCTCTTTTCACAGCACGGGCTTGGGACCGGCCACGGCAGAGTTAAAAAATGTTGAAAACATTATTTATTAATTTGTTTGAGATCCTGAGGAATCCCAATGAGCTTTTCCAAGGCCCTCCCTGACCGCAGTAGCAAATAGTTTTTACAGAGCTGGTTTGCTTGTCCCAGCATCTGACCCTCCTCTTTTCACAGCACGGGCTTGGGACCGGCCACGGCAGAGTAAAAAATGTTAAAAACATTATTTATTTATTTATTCATTTATTTGTTTGAGATCCTGAGGAATCCCAAAGAGCTTTTCCAAGGCCCTCTCTGAGCGCAGTAGCAAATAGTTTTTACAGAGCTGGTTTGCTTGTCCCAGGATCTGACCCTCCTCTTTTCACAGCACGGGCTTGGGACCGGCCACGGCAGAGTTAAAAAATGTTGAAAACATTATTTATTTATTTATTCATTTATTTGTTTGAGATCCTGAGGAATCCCAATGAGCTTTTCCAAGGCCCTCCCTGACCGCAGTAGTAAATAGTTTTTACAGAGCTGGTTTGCTTGTCCCAGCATCTGACCCTCCTCTTTTCACAGCACGGGCTTGGGACCGGCCACGGCAGAGTTAAAAAATGTTGAAAACATTATTTATTAATTTGTTTGAGATCCTGAGGAATCCCAATGAGCTTTCCCAAGGCCCTCCCTGACCGCAGTAGTAAATAGTTTTTACAGAGCTGGTTTGCTTGTCCCAGCATCGGACCCTCCTCTTTTCACAGCACGGGCTTGGGACCGGCCATGGCAGAGTTAAAAAATGTTGAAAACATTATTTATTTATTCATTTATTTGTTTGAGATCCTGAGGTATCCCAATGAGCTTTTCCAAGGCCCTCCCTGACCGCAGTAGCAAATAGTTTTTACAGAGCTGGTTTGCTTGTCCCAGCATCTGACCCTCCTCTTTTCACAGCACGGGGTTGGGACCGGCCACGGCAGAGTTAAAAAATGTTGAAAACATTTATTTATTTATTCATTTATTTGTTTGAGATCCTGAGGAATCCCAATGAGCTTTTCCAAGGCCCTCCCTGACCGCAGTTGCAAATAGTTTTTACAGAGCTGGTTTGCTTGTCCCAGCATCTGACCCTCCTCTTTTCACAGCACGGGCTTGGGACCGGCCACGGCAGAGTTAAAAAATGTTGAAAACATTTATTTATTTATTCATTTATTTGTTTGAGATCCTAAAGAATCCCAATGAGCTTTTCCAAGGCCCTCCCTGACCGCAGTAGCAAATAGTTATTAGAGAGCTGGTTTGCTTGTCCCAGCATCTGACCCTTCTCTTTTCACAGCACGGGCTTGGGACCGGCCACGGCAGAGTTAAAAAATGTTGAAAACATTATTTATTTATTCATTTATTTGTTTGAGATCCTGAGGAATCCCAATGACCTTTTCCAAGGTCCTCCCTGACCGCAGTAACAAATAGTTTTTACAGAGCTGGTTTGCTTGTCCCATTATCTGACCCTCCTCTTTTTACAGCACGGGCTTGGGACCGGCCACGGCAGAGTTAAAAAATGTTGAAAACATTATTTATTTATTTATTCATTTATTTGTTTGAGATCCTGAGGAATCCCAATGAGCTTTTCCAAGGCCCTCCCTGACCGCATTAGCAAATAGTTTTTACAGAGCTGGTTTGCTTGTCCCAGCGTCTGACCCTCCTCTTTTCACAGCACGGGCTTGGGACCGGCCATGGCAGAGTTAAAAAATGTTGAAAACATTTATTTATTCATTTGTTTGAGATCCTGAGGAATCCCAATGAGCTTTTCCAAGGCCCTCCCTGACCGCAGTAGCAAATAGTTTTTACAGAGCTGGTTTGCTTGTCCCAGCATCTGACCCTCTTTTCACAGCACGGGCTTTCGACCAGCCACGGCAAAGTTAAAAAATGTTGAAAACATTATTTATTAATTTGTTTGAGATCCTGAGGAATCCCAATGAGCTTTTCCAAGGCCCTCCCTGACCGCAGTAGTAAATAGTTTTTACAGAGCTGGTTTGCTTGTCCCAGCATCGGACCCTCCTCTTTTCACAGCACGGGCTTGGGACCGGCCATGGCAGAGTTAAAAAATGTTGAAAACATTATTTATTTATTCATTTATTTGTTTGAGATCCTGAGGTATCCCAATGAGCTTTTCCAAGGCCCTCCCTGACCGCAGTAGCAAATAGTTTTTACAGAGCTGGTTTGCTTGTCCCAGCATCTGACCCTCCTCTTTTCACAGCACGGGGTTGGGACCGGCCACGGCAGAGTTAAAAAATGTTGAAAACATTTATTTATTTATTCATTTATTTGTTTGAGATCCTGAGGAATCCCAATGAGCTTTTCCAAGGCCCTCCCTGACCGCAGTTGCAAATAGTTTTTACAGAGCTGGTTTGCTTGTCCCAGCATCTGACCCTCCTCTTTTCACAGCACGGGCTTGGGACCGGCCACGGCAGAGTTAAAAAATGTTGAAAACATTTATTTATTTATTCATTTATTTGTTTGAGATCCTAAAGAATCCCAATGAGCTTTTCCAAGGCCCTCCCTGACCGCAGTAGCAAATAGTTATTAGAGAGCTGGTTTGCTTGTCCCAGCATCTGACCCTTCTCTTTTCACAGCACGGGCTTGGGACCGGCCACGGCAGAGTTAAAAAATGTTGAAAACATTATTTATTTATTCATTTATTTGTTTGAGATCCTGAGGAATCCCAATGACCTTTTCCAAGGTCCTCCCTGACCGCAGTAACAAATAGTTTTTACAGAGCTGGTTTGCTTGTCCCATTATCTGACCCTCCTCTTTTTACAGCACGGGCTTGGGACCGGCCACGGCAGAGTTAAAAAATGTTGAAAACATTATTTATTTATTTATTCATTTATTTGTTTGAGATCCTGAGGAATCCCAATGAGCTTTTCCAAGGCCCTCCCTGACCGCATTAGCAAATAGTTTTTACAGAGCTGGTTTGCTTGTCCCAGCGTCTGACCCTCCTCTTTTCACAGCACGGGCTTGGGACCGGCCATGGCAGAGTTAAAAAATGTTGAAAACATTTATTTATTCATTTGTTTGAGATCCTGAGGAATCCCAATGAGCTTTTCCAAGGCCCTCCCTGACCGCAGTAGCAAATAGTTTTTACAGAGCTGGTTTGCTTGTCCCAGCATCTGACCCTCTTTTCACAGCACGGGCTTTCGACCAGCCACGGCAAAGTTAAAAAATGTTGAAAACATTATTTATTAATTTGTTTGAGATCCTGAGGAATCCCAATGAGCTTTTCCAAGGCCCTCCCTGACCGCAGTAGTAAATAGTTTTTACAGAGCTGGTTTGCTTGTCCCAGCATCTGACCCTCCTCTTTTCACAGCACGGGCTTGGGACCGGCCACGGCAGAGTTAAAAAATGTTGAAAACATTATTTATTAATTTGTTTGAGATCCTGAGGAATCCCAATGAGCTTTTCCAAGGCCCTCCCTGACCGCAGTAGCAAATAGTTTTTACAGAGCTGGTTTGCTTGTCCCAGCATCTGACCCTCCTCTTTTCACAGCACGGGCTTGGGACCGGCCACGGCAGAGTTAAAAAATGTTAAAAACATTATTTATTTATTTATTCATTTATTTGTTTGAGATCCTGAGGAATCCCAAAGAGCTTTTCCAAGGCCCTCTCTGAGCGCAGTAGCAAATAGTTTTTACAGAGCTGGTTTGCTTGTCCCAGGATCTGACCCTCCTCTTTTCACAGCACGGGCTTGGGACCGGCCACGGCAGAGTTAAAAAATGTTGAAAACATTATTTATTTATTTATTCATTTATTTGTTTGAGATCCTGAGGAATCCCAATGAGCTTTTCCAAGGCCCTCCCTGACCGCAGTAGTAAATAGTTTTTACAGAGCTGGTTTGCTTGTCCCAGCATCTGACCCTCCTCTTTTCACAGCACGGGCTTGGGACCGGCCACGGCAGAGTTAAAAAATGTTGAAAACATTATTTATTAATTTGTTTGAGATCCTGAGGAATCCCAATGAGCTTTTCCAAGGCCCTCCCTGACCGCAGTAGTAAATAGTTTTTACAGAGCTGGTTTGCTTGTCCCAGCATCGGACCCTCCTCTTTTCACAGCACGGGCTTGGGACCGGCCACGGCAGAGTTAAAAAATGTTGAAAACATTATTTATTTATTCACTTATTTGTTTGAGATCCTGAGGAATCCCAATGAGCTTTTCCAAGGCCCTCCCTGACCGCAGTAGCAAATAGTTTTTACAGAGCTGGTTTGCTTGTCCCAGGATCTGACCCTCCTCTTTTCACAGCACGGGCTTGGGACCGGCCACGGCAGAGTTAAAAAATGTTGAAAACATTATTTATTTATTTATTCATTTATTTGTTTGAGATCCTGAGGAATCCCAATGAGCTTTTCCAAGGCCCTCCCTGACCGCAGTAGTAAATAGTTTTTACAGAGCTGGTTTGCTTGTCCCAGCATCTGACCCTCCTCTTTTCACAGCACGGGCTTGGGACCGGCCACGGCAGAGTTAAAAAATGTTGAAAACATTATTTATTAATTTGTTTGAGATCCTGAGGAATCCCAATGAGCTTTTCCAAGGCCCTCCCTGACCGCAGTAGTAAATAGTTTTTACAGAGCTGGTTTGCTTGTCCCAGCATCGGACCCTCCTCTTTTCACAGCACGGGCTTGGGACCGGCCATGGCAGAGTTAAAAAATGTTGAAAACATTATTTATTTATTCATTTATTTGTTTGAGATCCTGAGGTATCCCAATGAGCTTTTCCAAGGCCCTCCCTGACCGCAGTAGCAAATAGTTTTTACAGAGCTGGTTTGCTTGTCCCAGCATCTGACCCTCCTCTTTTCACAGCACGGGGTTGGGACCGGCCACGGCAGAGTTAAAAAATGTTGAAAACATTTATTTATTTATTCATTTATTTGTTTGAGATCCTGAGGAATCCCAATGAGCTTTTCCAAGGCCCTCCCTGACCGCAGTTGCAAATAGTTTTTACAGAGCTGGTTTGCTTGTCCCAGCATCTGACCCTCCTCTTTTCACAGCACGGGCTTGGGACCGGCCACGGCAGAGTTAAAAAATGTTGAAAACATTATTTATTTATTCATTTATTTGTTTGAGATCCTGAGGTATCCCAATGAGCTTTTGCAAGGCCCTCCCTGACCGCAGTAGCAAATAGTTTTTACAGAGCTGGTTTGCTTGTCCCAGTATCTGACCCTCCTCTTTTCACAGCACGGGCTTGGGACCGGCCACGGCAGAGTTAAAAAATGTTGAAAACATTATTTATTTATTCATTTATTTGTTTGAGATCCTGAGGAATCCCAATGAGCTTTTCCAAGGCCCTCCCTGACCGCAGTAGCAAATAGTTTTTACAGAGCTGGTTTGCTTGTCCCAGCATCTGACCCTCCTCTTTTCACAGCACGGGTTGGGACCGGCCACGGCAGAGTTAAAAAATGTTGAAAACATTTATTTATTTATTCATTTATTTGTTTGAGATCCTAAAGAATCCCAATGAGCTTTTCCAAGGCCCTCCCTGACCGCAGTAGCAAATAGTTTTTAGAGAGCTGGTTTGCTTGTCCCAGCATCTGACCCTTCTCTTTTCACAGCACGGGCTTGGGACCGGCCACGGCAGAGTTAAAAAATGTTGAAAACATTATTTATTTATTCATTTATTTGTTTGAGATCCTGAGGTATCCCAATGAGCTTTTGCAAGGCCCTCCCTGACCGCAGTAGCAAATAGTTTTTACAGAGCTGGTTTGCTTGTCCCAGCATCTGACCCTCCTCTTTTCACAGCACAGGCTTGGGACCGGCCACGGCAGAGTTAAAAAATGTTGAAAACATTTATTTATTTATTCATTTATTTGTTTGAGATCCTGAGGAATCCCAATGAGCTTTTCCAAGGCCCTCCCTGACCGCAGTTGCAAATAGTTTTTACAGAGCTGGTTTGCTTGTCCCAGCATCTGACCCTCCTCTTTTCACAGCACGGGCTTGGGACCGGCCACGGCAGAGTTAAAAAATGTTGAAAACATTATTTATTTATTCATTTATTTGTTTGAGATCCTGAGGTATCCCAATGAGCTTTTGCAAGGCCCTCCCTGACCGCAGTAGCAAATAGTTTTTACAGAGCTGGTTTGCTTGTCCCAGCATCTGACCCTCCTCTTTTCACAGCACGGGCTTGGGACCGGCCACGGCAGAGTTAAAAATGTTGAAAACATTTATTTATTTATTAATTTATTTGTTTGAGATCCTAAAGAATCCCAATGAGCTTTTCCAAGGCCCTCCCTGACCGCAGTAGCAAATAGTTTTTAGAGAGCTGGTTTGCTTGTCCCAGCATCTGACCCTTCTCTTTTCACAGCACGGGCTTGGGACCGGCCACGGCAGAGTTAAAAAATGTTGAAAACATTATTTATTTATTTATTCATTTATTTGTTTGAGATCCTGGGGAATCCCAATGACCTTTTCCAAGGTCCTCCCTGACCGCAGTAACAAATAGTTTTTACAGAGCTGGTTTGCTTGTCCCATTATCTGACCCTCCTCTTTTTACAGCACGGGCTTGGGACCGGCCACGGCAGAGTTAAAAAATGTTGAAAACATTATTTATTTATTTATTCATTTATTTGTTTGAGATCCTGAGGAATCCCAATGAGCTTTTCCAAGGCCCTCCCTGACCGCAGTAGCAAATAGTTTTTACAGAGCTGGTTTGCTTGTCCCAGCGTCTGACCCTCCTCTTTTCACAGCACGGGCTTGGGACCGGCCACGGCAGAGTTAAAAAATGTTGAAAACATTATTTATTTATTCATTTATTTGTTTGAGATCCTGAGGTATCCCAATGAGCTTTTGCAAGGCCCTCCCTGACCGCAGTAGCAAATAGTTTTTACAGAGCTGGTTTGCTTGTCCCAGCATCTGACCCTCCTCTTTTCACAGCACAGGCTTGGGACCGGCCACGGCAGAGTTAAAAAATGTTGAAAACATTATTTATTTATTTATTCATTTATTTGTTTGAGATCCTGAGGAATCCCAATGAGCTTTTCCAAGGCCCTCCCTGACCGCAGTAGCAAATAGTTTTTACAGAGCTGGTTTGCTTGTCCCAGCATCTGACCCTCCTCTTTTCACAGCACGGGCTTGGGACCGGCCACGGCAGAGTTAAAAAATGTTGAAAACATTTATTTATTTATTCATTTATTTGTTTGAGATCCTAAAGAATCCCAATGAGCTTTTCCAAGGCCCTCCCTGACCGCAGTAGCAAATAGTTTTTAGAGAGCTGGTTTGCTTGTCCCAGCATCTGACCCTTCTCTTTTCACAGCACGGGCTTGGGACCGGCCACGGCAGAGTTAAAAAATGTTGAAAACATTATTTATTTATTCATTTATTTGTTTGAGATCCTGAGGAATCCCAATGACCTTTTCCAAGGTCCTCCCTGACCGCAGTAACAAATAGTTTTTACAGAGCTGGTTTGCTTGTCCCATTATCTGACCCTCCTCTTTTTACAGCACGGGCTTGGGACCGGCCACGGCAGAGTTAAAAAATGTTGAAAACATTATTTATTTATTTATTCATTTATTTGTTTGAGATCCTGAGGAATCCCAATGAGCTTTTCCAAGGCCCTCCCTGACCGCAGTAGCAAATAGTTTTTACAGAGCTGGTTTGCTTGTCCCAGCGTCTGACCCTCCTCTTTTCACAGCACGGGCTTGGGACCGGCCATGGCAGAGTTAAAAAATGTTGAAAACATTTATTTATTCATTTATTTGTTTGAGATCCTGAGGAATCCCAATGAGCTTTTCCAAGGCCCTCCCTGACCGCAGTAGCAAATAGTTTTTACAGAGCTGGTTTGCTTGTCCCAGCATCTGACCCTCTTTTCACAGCACGGGCTTTCGACCAGCCACGGCAGAGTTAAAAAATGTTGAAAACATTATTTATTTATTCATTTATTTGTTTGAGATCCTGAGGAATCCCAATGAGCTTTTCCAAGGCCCTCCCTGACCGCAGTAGCAAATAGTTTTTACAGAGCTGGTTTGCTTGTCCCAGCATCTGACCCTCCTCTTTTCACAGCACGGGCTTGGGACCGGCCACGGCAGAGTTAAAAAATGTTGAAAACATTATTTATTTATTTATTCATTTATTTGTTTGAGATCCTGAGGAATCCCAAAGAGCTTTTCCAAGGCCCTCTCTGAGCGCAGTAGCAAATAGTTTTTACAGAGCTGGTTTGCTTGTCCCAGCATCTGACCCTCCTCTTTTCACAGCACGGGCTTGGGACCGGCCACGGAAGAGTTAAAAAATGTTGAAAACATTATTTATTTATTCATTTATTTGTTTGAGATCCTGAGGAATCCCAATGAGCTTTTCCAAGGCCCTCCCTGACTGCAGTAGTAAATAGTTTTTACAGAGCTGGTTTGCTTGTCCCAGCATCTGACCCTCCTCTTTTCACAGCACGGGCTTGGGACCGGCCACGGCAGAGTTAAAAAATGTTGAAAACATTATTTATTAATTTGTTTGAGATCCTGAGGAATCCCAATGAGCTTTTCCAAGGCCCTCCCTGACCGCAGTAGTAAATAGTTTTTACAGAGCTGGTTTGCTTGTCCCAGCATCTGACCCTCCTCTTTTCACAGCACGGGCTTGGGACCGGCCACGGCAGAGTTAAAAAATGTTGAAAACATTATTTATTAATTTGTTTGAGATCCTGAGGAATCCCAATGAGCTTTTCCAAGGCCCTCCCTGACCGCAGTAGCAAATAGTTTTTACAGAGCTGGTTTGCTTGTCCCAGGATCTGACCCTCCTCTTTTCACAGCACGGGCTTGGGACCGGCCACGGCAGAGTTAAAAAATGTTGAAAACATTATTTATTTATTTATTCATTTATTTGTTTGAGATCCTGAGGAATCCCAATGAGCTTTTCCAAGGCCCTCCCTGACCGCAGTAGTAAATAGTTTTTACAGAGCTGGTTTGCTTGTCCCAGCATCTGACCCTCCTCTTTTCACAGCACGGGCTTGGGACCGGCCACGGCAGAGTTAAAAAATGTTGAAAACATTATTTATTTATTCATTTACTTGTTTGAGATCCTGAGGAATTCCAATGAGCTTTTCCAAGGCCCTCCCTGACCGCAGTAGTAAATAGTTTTTACAGAGCTGGTTTGCTTGTCCCAGCATCTGACCCTTCTCTTTTCACAGCACGGGCTTGGGACCGGCCACGGCAGAGTTAAAAAATGTTGAAAACATTATTTATTTATTCATTTACTTGTTTGAGATCCTGAGGAATTCCAATGAGCTTTTCCAAGGCCCTCCCTGACCGCAGTAGCAAATAGTTTTTAGAGAGCTGGTTTGCTTGTCCCAGCATCTGACCCTTCTCTTTTCACAGCACGGGCTTGGGACCGGCCACGGCAGAGTTAAAAAATGTTGAAAACATTATTTATTTATTCATTTATTTGTTTGAGATCCTGAGGAATCCCAATGACCTTTTCCAAGGTCCTCCCTGACCGCAGTAACAAATAGTTTTTACAGAGCTGGTTTGCTTGTCCCATTATCTGACCCTCCTCTTTTTACAGCACGGGCTTGGGACCGGCCAAGGCAGAGTTAAAAAATGTTGAAAACATTATTTATTTATTTATTCATTTATTTGTTTGAGATCCTGAGGAATCCCAAAGAGCTTTTCCAAGGCCCTCTCTGAGCGCAGTAGCAAATAGTTTTTACAGAGCTGGTTTGCTTGTCCCAGGATCTGACCCTCCTCTTTTCACAGCACGGGCTTGGGACCGCCCACCGCAGAGTTAAAAAATGTTGAAAACATTATTTATTTATTCATTTATTTGTTTGAGATCCTGAGGAATCCCAATGAGCTTTTCCAAGGCCCTCCCTGACCGCAGTAGCAAATAGTTTTTACAGAGCTGGTTTGCTTGTCCCAGCATCTGACCCTCCTCTTTTCACAGCACGGGCTTGGGACCGGCCACGGCAGAGTTAAAAAATGTTGAAAACATTATTTATTTATTCATTTATTTGTTTGAGATCCTGAGGAATCCCAAAGAGCTTTTCCAAGGCCCTCTCTGAGCGCAGTAGCAAATAGTTTTTACAGAGCTGGTTTGCTTGTCCCAGCATCTGACCCTCCTCTTTTCACAGCACGGGCTTGGGACCGGCCACGGCAGAGTTAAAAAATGTTGAAAACATTATTTATTTATTCATTTATTTGTTTGAGATCCTGAGGAATCCCAATGAGCTTTTCCAAGGCCCTCCCTGACCGCAGTAGTAAATAGTTTTTACAGAGCTGGTTTGCTTGTCCCAGCATCGGACCCTCCTCTTTTCACAGCACGGGCTTGGGACCGGCCACGGCAGAGTTAAAAAATGTTGAAAACATTATTTATTAATTTGTTTGAGATCCTGAGGAATCCCAATGAGCTTTTCCAAGGCCCTCCCTGACCGCAGTAGTAAATAGTTTTTACAGAGCTGGTTTGCTTGTCCCAGCATCTGACCCTCCTCTTTTCACAGCACGGGCTTGGGACCGGCCACGGCAGAGTTAAAAAATGTTGAAAACATTATTTATTAATTTGTTTGAGATCCTGAGGAATCCCAATGAGCTTTTCCAAGGCCCTCCCTGACCGCAGTAGCAAATAGTTTTTACAGAGCTGGTTTGCTTGTCCCAGGATCTGACCCTCCTCTTTTCACAGCACGGGCTTGGGACCGGCCACGGCAGAGTTAAAAAATGTTGAAAACATTATTTATTTATTTATTCATTTATTTGTTTGAGATCCTGAGGAATCCCAATGAGCTTTTCCAGGGCCCTCCCTGACCGCAGTAGTAAATAGTTTTTACAGAGCTGGTTTGCTTGTCCCAGCATCTGACCCTCCTCTTTTCACAGCACGGGCTTGGGACCGGCCACGGCAGAGTTAAAAAATGTTGAAAACATTATTTATTAATTTGTTTGAGATCCTGAGGAATCCCAATGAGCTTTTCCAAGGCCCTCCCTGACCGCAGTAGTAAATAGTTTTTACAGAGCTGGTTTGCTTGTCCCAGCATCGGACCCTCCTCTTTTCACAGCACGGGCTTGGGACCGGCCATGGCAGAGTTAAAAAATGTTGAAAACATTATTTATTTATTTATTCATTTATTTGTTTGAGATCCTGAGGAATCCCAATGAGCTTTTCCAAGGCCCTCCCTGACCGCAGTAGCAAATAGTTTTTAGAGAGCTGGTTTGCTTGTCCCAGCATCTGACCCTTCTCTTTTCACAGCACGGGCTTGGGACCGGCCACGGCAGAGTTAAAAAATGTTGAAAACATTATTTATTTATTCATTTATTTGTTTGAGATCCTGAGGAATCCCAATGACCTTTTCCAAGGTCCTCCCTGACCGCAGTAACAAATAGTTTTTACAGAGCTGGTTTGCTTGTCCCATTATCTGACCCTCCTCTTTTTACAGCACGGGCTTGGGACCGGCCACGGCAGAGTTAAAAAATGTTGAAAACATTATTTATTTATTCATTTACTTGTTTGAGATCCTGAGGAATTCCAATGAGCTTTTCCAAGGCCCTCCCTGACCGCAGTAGCAAATAGTTTTTAGAGAGCTGGTTTGCTTGTCCCAGCATCTGACCCTTCTCTTTTCACAGCACGGGCTTGGGACCGGCCACGGCAGAGTTAAAAAATGTTGAAAACATTATTTATTTATTCATTTATTTGTTTGAGATCCTGAGGAATCCCAATGACCTTTTCCAAGGTCCTCCCTGACCGCAGTAACAAATAGTTTTTACAGAGCTGGTTTGCTTGTCCCATTATCTGACCCTCCTCTTTTTACAGCACGGGCTTGGGACCGGCCACGGCAGAGTTAAAAAATGTTGAAAACATTATTTATTTATTTATTCATTTATTTGTTTGAGATCCTGAGGAATCCCAAAGAGCTTTTCCAAGGCCCTCTCTGACCGCAGTAGCAAATAGTTTTTACAGAGCTGGTTTGCTTGTCCCAGGATCTGACCCTCCTCTTTTCACAGCACGGGCTTGGGACCGCCCACCGCAGAGTTAAAAAATGTTGAAAACATTATTTATTTATTCATTTACTTGTTTGAGATCCTGAGGAATTCCAATGAGCTTTTCCAAGGCCCTCCCTGACCGCACTAGCAAATAGTTTTTACAGAGCTGGTTTGCTTGTCACAGCATCTGACCCTCCTCTTTTCACAGCACGGGCTTGGGACCGGCCACGGCAGAGTTAAAAAATGTTGAAAACATTATTTATTTATTTATTCATTTATTTGTTTGAGATCCTGAGGAATCCCAAAGAGCTTTTCCAAGGCCCTCCCTGACCGCAGTAGCAAATAGTTTTTACAGAGCTGGTTTGCTTGTCCAAGCATCTGACCCTCCTCTTTTCACAGCACAGGCTTGGGACCGGCCACGGCAGAGTTAAAAAATGTTGAAAACATTTATTTATTCATTCATTTATTTGTTTGAGATCCTGAGGAATCCCAATGAGCTTTTCCAAGGCCCTCCCTGACCGCAGTAGCAAATAGTTTTTGCAGAGCTGGTTTGCTTGTCCCAGCATCTGACCCTCCTCTTTTCACAGCACGGGCTTGGGACCGGCCATGGCAGAGTTAAAAAATGTTGAAAACATTATTTATTTATTTATTCATTTATTTGTTTGAGATCCTGAGGAATCCCAAAGAGATTTTCCAAGGCCCTCTCTGAGCGTAGTAGCAAATAGTTTTTACAGAGCTGGTTTGCTTGTCCCAGCATCTGACCCTCCTCTTTTCACAGCACGGGCTTGGGACCGGCCACGGCAGAGTTAAAAAATGTTGAAAACATTTATTTATTCATTTATTTGTTTGAGATCCTGAGGAATCCCAATGAGCTTTTCCAAGGCCCTCCCTGACCGCAGTAGCAAATAGTTTTTACAGAGCTGGTTTGCTTGTCCCAGCATCTGACCCTCCTCTTTTCACAGCACGGGCTTGGGACCGGCCACGGCAGAGTTAAAAAATGTGGAAAACTTTATTTATTTATTCATTTATTTGTTTGAGATCCTGAGGAATCCCAATGAGCTTTTCCAAGGCCCTCCCTGACCGCAGTAGCAAATAGTTTTTACAGAGCTGGTTTGCTTGTCCCAGGATCTGACCCTCCTCTTTTCACAGCACGGGCTTGGGACCGGCCACCACAGAGTTAAAAAACGTTGAAAACATTATTTATTAATTTGTTTGAGATCCTGAGGAATCCCAATGAGCTTTTCCAAGGCCCTCCCTGACCGCAGTAGTAAATAGTTTTTACAGAGCTGGTTTGCTTGTCCCAGCATTGGACCCTCCTCTTTTCACAGCACGGGCTTGGGACCGGCCACGGCAGAGTTAAAAAATGTGGAAAACTTTATTTATTCATTTATTTGTTTGAGATCCTGAGGAATCCCAATGAGCTTTTCCAAGGCCCTCCCTGACCGCAGTAGTAAATAGTTTTTACAGAGCTGGTTTGCTTGTCCCAGCATCTGACCCTCCTCTTTTCACAGCACGGGCTTGGGACCGGCCACGGCAGAGTTAAAAAATGTTGAAAACATTATTTATTAATTTGTTTGAGATCCTGAGGAATCCCAATGAGCTTTTCCAAGGCCCTCCCTGACCGCAGTAGTAAATAGTTTTTACAGAGCTGGTTTGCTTGTCCCAGCATCTGACCCTCCTCTTTTCACAGCACGGGCTTGGGACCGGCCACGGCAGAGTTAAAAAATGTTGAAAACATTATTTATTAATTTGTTTGAGATCCTGAGGAATCCCAATGAGCTTTTCCAAGGCCCTCCCTGACCGCAGTAGCAAATAGTTTTTACAGAGCTGGTTTGCTTGTCCCAGCATCTGACCCTCCTCTTTTCACAGCACGGGCTTGGGACCGGCCACGGCAGAGTTAAAAAATGTTAAAAACATTATTTATTTATTTATTCATTTATTTGTTTGAGATCCTGAGGAATCCCAAAGAGCTTTTCCAAGGCCCTCTCTGAGCGCAGTAGCAAATAGTTTTTACAGAGCTGGTTTGCTTGTCCCAGGATCTGACCCTCCTCTTTTCACAGCACGGGCTTGGGACCGGCCACGGCAGAGTTAAAAAATGTTGAAAACATTATTTATTTATTTATTCATTTATTTGTTTGAGATCCTGAGGAATCCCAATGAGCTTTTCCAAGGCCCTCCCTGACCGCAGTAGTAAATAGTTTTTACAGAGCTGGTTTGCTTGTCCCAGCATCTGACCCTCCTCTTTTCACAGCACGGGCTTGGGACCGGCCACGGCAGAGTTAAAAAATGTTGAAAACATTATTTATTAATTTGTTTGAGATCCTGAGGAATCCCAATGAGCTTTTCCAAGGCCCTCCCTGACCGCAGTAGTAAATAGTTTTTACAGAGCTGGTTTGCTTGTCCCAGCATCGGACCCTCCTCTTTTCACAGCACGGGCTTGGGACCGGCCATGGCAGAGTTAAAAAATGTTGAAAACATTATTTATTTATTTATTTATTCATTTATTTGTTTGAGATCCTGAGGAATCCCAATGAGCTTTTCCAAGGCCCTCCCTGACCGCAGTAGCAAATAGTTTTTAGAGAGCTGGTTTGCTTGTCCCAGCATCTGACCCTTCTCTTTTCACAGCACGGGCTTGGGACCGGCCACGGCAGAGTTAAAAAATGTTGAAAACATTATTTATTTATTCATTTATTTGTTTGAGATCCTGAGGAATCCCAATGACCTTTTCCAAGGTCCTCCCTGACCGCAGTAACAAATAGTTTTTACAGAGCTGGTTTGCTTGTCCCATTATCTGACCCTCCTCTTTTTACAGCACGGGCTTGGGACCGGCCACGGCAGAGTTAAAAAATGTTAAAAACATTATTTAATTATTTATTCATTTATTTGTTTGAGATCCTGAGGAATCCCAAAGAGCTTTTCCAAGGCCCTCTCTGAGCGCAGTAGCAAATAGTTTTTACAGAGCTGGTTTGCTTGTCCCAGGATCTGACCCTCCTCTTTTCACAGCACGGGCTTGGGACCGCCCACCGCAGAGTTAAAAAATGTTGAAAACATTATTTATTTATTCATTTACTTGTTTGAGATCCTGAGGAATTCCAATGAGCTTTTCCAAGGCCCTCCCTGACCGCACTAGCAAATAGTTTTTACAGAGCTGGTTTGCTTGTCACAGCATCTGACCCTCCTCTTTTCACAGCACAGGCTTGGGACCGGCCACGGCAGAGTTAAAAAATGTTGAAAACATTATTTATTTATTTATTCATTTATTTGTTTGAGATCCTGAGGAATCCCAAAGAGCTTTTCCAAGGCCCTCCCTGACCGCAGTAGCAAATAGTTTTTACAGAGCTGGTTTGCTTGTCCAAGCATCTGACCCTCCTCTTTTCACAGCACAGGCTTGGGACCGGCCACGGCAGAGTTAAAAAATGTTGAAAACATTTATTTATTTATTCATTTATTTGTTTGAGATCCTGAGGAATCCCAATGAGCTTTTCCAAGGCCCTCCCTGACCGCAGTAGCAAATAGTTTTTACAGAGCTGGTTTGCTTGTCCCAGCATCTGACCCTCCTCTTTTCACAGCACGGGCTTGGGACCGGCCACGGCAGAGTTAAAAAATGTTGAAAACATTATTTATTAATTTGTTTGAGATCCTGAGGAATCCCAATGAGCTTTTCCAAGGCCCTCCCTGACCGCAGTAGTAAATAGTTTTTACAGAGCTGGTTTGCTTGTCCCAGCATCGGACCCTCCTCTTTTCACAGCACGGGCTTGGGACCGGCCATGGCAGAGTTAAAAAATGTTGAAAACATTATTTATTTATTCATTTATTTGTTTGAGATCCTGAGGAATCCCAAAGAGCTTTTCCAAGGCCCTCTGTGAGCGCAGTAGCAAATAGTTTTTACAGAGCTGGTTTGCTTGTCCCAGCATCTGACCCTCCTCTTTTCACAGCACGGGCTTGGGACCGGCCACGGCAGAGTTAAAAAATGTTGAAAACATTATTTATTAATTTGTTTGAGATCCTGAGGAATCCCAATGAGCTTTTCCAAGGCCCTCCCTGACCGCAGTAGTAAATAGTTTTTACAGAGCTGGTTTGCTTGTCCCAGCATCTGACCCTCTTCTTTTCACAGCACGGGCTTGGGACTGGCCACGGCAGAGTTAAAAAATGTTGAAAACATTATTTATTAATTTGTTTGAGATCCTGAGGAATCCCAATGAGCTTTTCCAAGGCCCTCCCTGACCGCAGTAGCAAATAGTTTTTACAGAGCTGGTTTGCTTGTCCCAGCATCTGACCCTCCTCTTTTCACAGCACGGGCTTGGGACCGGCCACGGCAGAGTTAAAAAATGTTAAAAACATTATTTATTTATTTATTCATTTATTTGTTTGAGATCCTGAGGAATCCCAAAGAGCTTTTCCAAGGCCCTCTCTGAGCGCAGTAGCAAATAGTTTTTACAGAGCTGGTTTGCTTGTCCCAGGATCTGACCCTCCTCTTTTCACAGCACGGGCTTGGGACCGGCCACGGCAGAGTTAAAAAATGTTGAAAACATTATTTATTTATTCATTTATTTGTTTGAGATCCTGAGGAATCCCAATGAGCTTTTCCAAGGCCCTCCCTGACCGCAGTAGTAAATAGTTTTTACAGAGCTGGTTTGCTTGTCCCAGCATCTGACCCTCCTCTTTTCACAGCACGGGCTTGGGACCGGCCACGGCAGAGTTAAAAAATGTTGAAAACATTATTTATTAATTTGTTTGAGATCCTGAGGAATCCCAATGAGCTTTTCCAAGGCCCTCCCTGACCGCAGTAGTAAATAGTTTTTACAGAGCTGGTTTGCTTGTCCCAGCATCGGACCCTCCTCTTTTCACAGCACGGGCTTGGGACCGGCCATGGCAGAGTTAAAAAATGTTGAAAACATTATTTATTTATTTATTTATTCATTTATTTGTTTGAGATCCTGAGGAATCCCAATGAGCTTTTCCAAGGCCCTCCCTGACCGCAGTAGCAAATAGTTTTTAGAGAGCTGGTTTGCTTGTCCCAGCATCTGACCCTTCTCTTTTCACAGCACGGGCTTGGGACCGGCCACGGCAGAGTTAAAAAATGTTGAAAACATTATTTATTTATTCATTTATTTGTTTGAGATCCTGAGGAATCCCAATGACCTTTTCCAAGGTCCTCCCTGACCGCAGTAACAAATAGTTTTTACAGAGCTGGTTTGCTTGTCCCATTATCTGACCCTCCTCTTTTTACAGCACGGGCTTGGGACCGGCCACGGCAGAGTTAAAAAATGTTAAAAACATTATTTAATTATTTATTCATTTATTTGTTTGAGATCCTGAGGAATCCCAAAGAGCTTTTCCAAGGCCCTCTCTGAGCGCAGTAGCAAATAGTTTTTACAGAGCTGGTTTGCTTGTCCCAGGATCTGACCCTCCTCTTTTCACAGCACGGGCTTGGGACCGCCCACCGCAGAGTTAAAAAATGTTGAAAACATTATTTATTTATTCATTTACTTGTTTGAGATCCTGAGGAATTCCAATGAGCTTTTCCAAGGCCCTCCCTGACCGCACTAGCAAATAGTTTTTACAGAGCTGGTTTGCTTGTCACAGCATCTGACCCTCCTCTTTTCACAGCACAGGCTTGGGACCGGCCACGGCAGAGTTAAAAAATGTTGAAAACATTATTTATTTATTTATTCATTTATTTGTTTGAGATCCTGAGGAATCCCAAAGAGCTTTTCCAAGGCCCTCCCTGACCGCAGTAGCAAATAGTTTTTACAGAGCTGGTTTGCTTGTCCAAGCATCTGACCCTCCTCTTTTCACAGCACAGGCTTGGGACCGGCCACGGCAGAGTTAAAAAATGTTGAAAACATTTATTTATTCATTCATTTATTTGTTTGAGATCCTGAGGAATCCCAATGAGCTTTTCCAAGGCCCTCCCTGACCGCAGTAGCAAATAGTTTTTGCAGAGCTGGTTTGCTTGTCCCAGCATCTGACCCTCCTCTTTTCACAGCACGGGCTTGGGACCGGCCATGGCAGAGTTAAAAAATGTTGAAAACATTATTTATTTATTTATTCATTTATTTGTTTGAGATCCTGAGGAATCCCAATGAGCTTTTCCAAGGCCCTCCCTGACCGCAGTAGCAAATAGTTTTTACAGAGCTGGTTTGCTTGTCCCAGCATCTGACCCTCCTCTTTTCACAGCACGGGCTTGGGACCGGCCACGGCAGAGTTAAAAAATGTTGAAAACATTATTTATTAATTTGTTTGAGATCCTGAGGAATCCCAATGAGCTTTTCCAAGGCCCTCCCTGACCGCAGTAGTAAATAGTTTTTACAGAGCTGGTTTGCTTGTCCCAGCATCGGACCCTCCTCTTTTCACAGCACGGGCTTGGGACCGGCCATGGCAGAGTTAAAAAATGTTGAAAACATTATTTATTTATTCATTTATTTGTTTGAGATCCTGAGGAATCCCAAAGAGCTTTTCCAAGGCCCTCTGTGAGCGCAGTAGCAAATAGTTTTTACAGAGCTGGTTGGCTTGTCCCAGCATCTGACCCTCCTCTTTTCACAGCACGGGCTTGGGACCGGCCACGGCAGAGTTAAAAAATGTTGAAAACATTATTTATTTATTCATTTATTTGTTTGAGATCCTAAGGAATCCCAATGAGCTTTTCCAAGGCCCTCCCTGACCGCAGTAGTAAATAGTTTTTACAGAGCTGGTTTGCTTGTCCCAGCATCTGACCCTCCTCTTTTCACAGCACGGGCTTGGGACCGGCCATGGCAGAGTTAAAAAATGTTGAAAACATTATTTATTAATTTGTTTGAGATCCTGAGGAATCCCAATGAGCTTTTCCAAGGCCCTCCCTGACCGCAGTAGTAAATAGTTTTTACAGAGCTGGTTTGCTTGTCCCAGCATCTGACCCTCCTCTTTTCACAGCACGGGCTTGGGACCGGCCACGGCAGAGTTAAAAAATGTTGAAAACATTATTTATTAATTTGTTTGAGATCCTGAGGAATCCCAATGAGCTTTTCCAAGGCCCTCCCTGACCGCAGTAGCAAATAGTTTTTACAGAGCTGGTTTGCTTGTCCCAGCATCTGACCCTCCTCTTTTCACAGCACGGGCTTGGGACCGGCCACGGCAGAGTTAAAAAATGTTAAAAACATTATTTATTTATTCATTTATTTGTTTGAGATCCTGAGGAATCCCAAAGAGCTTTTCCAAGGCCCTCTCTGAGCGCAGTAGCAAATAGTTTTTACAGAGCTGGTTTGCTTGTCCCAGGATCTGACCCTCCTCTTTTCACAGCACGGGCTTGGGACCGGCCACGGCAGAGTTAAAAAATGTTGAAAACATTATTTATTTATTTATTCATTTATTTGTTTGAGATCCTGAGGAATCCCAAAGAGCTTTTCCAAGGCCCTCCCTGACCGCAGTAGCAAATAGTTTTTACAGAGCTGGTTTGCTTGTCCAAGCATCTGACCCTCCTCTTTTCACAGCACAGGCTTGGGACCGGCCACGGCAGAGTTAAAAAATGTTGAAAACATTTATTTATTCATTCATTTATTTGTTTGAGATCCTGAGGAATCCCAATGAGCTTTTCCAAGGCCCTCCCTGACCGCAGTAGCAAATAGTTTTTGCAGAGCTGGTTTGCTTGTCCCAGCATCTGACCCTCCTCTTTTCACAGCACGGGCTTGGGACCGGCCATGGCAGAGTTAAAAAATTTTGAAAACATTATTTATTTATGTATTCATTTATTTGTTTGAGATCCTGAGGAATCCCAATGAGCTTTTCCAAGGCCCTCCCTGACCGCAGTAGCAAATAGTTTTTACAGAGCTGGTTTGCTTGTCCCAGCATCTGACCCTCCTCTTTTCACAGCACGGGCTTGGGACCGGCCACGGCAGAGTTAAAAAATGTTGAAAACATTATTTATTAATTTGTTTGAGATCCTGAGGAATCCCAATGAGCTTTTCCAAGGCCCTCCCTGACCGCAGTAGTAAATAGTTTTTACAGAGCTGGTTTGCTTGTCCCAGCATCGGACCCTCCTCTTTTCACAGCACGGGCTTGGGACCGGCCATGGCAGAGTTAAAAAATGTTGAAAACATTATTTATTTATTTATTTATTCATTTATTTGTTTGAGATCCTGAGGAATCCCAATGAGCTTTTCCAAGGCCCTCCCTGACCGCAGTAGCAAATAGTTTTTAGAGAGCTGGTTTGCTTGTCCCAGCATCTGACCCTTCTATTTTCACAGCACGGGCTTGGGACCGGCCACGGCAGAGTTAAAAAATGTTGAAAACATTATTTATTTATTCATTTATTTGTTTGAGATCCTGAGGAATCCCAATGACCTTTTCCAAGGTCCTCCCTGACCGCAGTAACAAATAGTTTTTACAGAGCTGGTTTGCTTGTCCCATTATCTGACCCTCCTCTTTTTACAGCACGGGCTTGGGACCGGCCACGGCAGAGTTAAAAAATGTTGAAAACATTTATTTATTTATTCATTTATTTGTTTGAGATCCTGAGGAATCCCAAAGAGCTTTTCCAAGGCCCTCTCTGAGCGCAGTAGCAAATAGTTTTTACAGAGCTGGTTTGCTTGTCCCAGGATCTGACCCTCCTCTTTTCACAGCACGGGCTTGGGACCGCCCACCGCAGAGTTAAAAAATGTTGAAAACATTATTTATTTATTCATTTACTTGTTTGAGATCCTGAGGAATTCCAATGAGCTTTTCCAAGGCCCTCCCTGACCGCACTAGCAAATAGTTTTTACAGAGCTGGTTTGCTTGTCACAGCATCTGACCCTCCTCTTTTCACAGCACAGGCTTGGGACCGGCCACGGCAGAGTTAAAAAATGTTGAAAACATTATTTATTTATTTATTCATTTATTTGTTTGAGATCCTGAGGAATCCCAAAGAGCTTTTCCAAGGCCCTCCCTGACGGCAGTAGCAAATAGTTTTTACAGAGCTGGTTTGCTTGTCCAAGCATCTGACCCTCCTCTTTTCACAGCACAGGCTTGGGACCGGCCACGGCAGAGTTAAAAAATGTTGAAAACATTTATTTATTCATTCATTTATTTGTTTGAGATCCTGAGGAATCCCAATGAGCTTTTCCAAGGCCCTCCCTGACCGCAGTAGCAAATAGTTTTTGCAGAGCTGGTTTGCTTGTCCCAGCATCTGACCCTCCTCTTTTCACAGCACGGGCTTGGGACCGGCCATGGCAGAGTTAAAAAATGTTGAAAACATTATTTATTTATTTATTCATTTATTTGTTTGAGATCCTGAGGAATCCCAATGAGCTTTTCCAAGGCCCTCCCTGACCGCAGTAGCAAATAGTTTTTACAGAGCTGGTTTGCTTGTCCCAGCATCTGACCCTCCTCTTTTCACAGCACGGGCTTGGGACCGGCCACGGCAGAGTTAAAAAATGTTGAAAACATTATTTATTAATTTGTTTGAGATCCTGAGGAATCCCAATGAGCTTTTCCAAGGCCCTCCCTGACCGCAGTAGTAAATAGTTTTTACAGAGCTGGTTTGCTTGTCCCAGCATCGGACCCTCCTCTTTTCACAGCACGGGCTTGGGACCGGCCATGGCAGAGTTAAAAAATGTTGAAAACATTATTTATTTATTCATTTATTTGTTTGAGATCCTGAGGAATCCCAAAGAGCTTTTCCAAGGCCCTCTGTGAGCGCAGTAGCAAATAGTTTTTACAGAGCTGGTTGGCTTGTCCCAGCATCTGACCCTCCTCTTTTCACAGCACGGGCTTGGGACCGGCCACGGCAGAGTTAAAAAATGTTGAAAACATTATTTATTTATTCATTTATTTGTTTGAGATCCTAAGGAATCCCAATGAGCTTTTCCAAGGCCCTCCCTGACCGCAGTAGTAAATAGTTTTTACAGAGCTGGTTTGCTTGTCCCAGCATCTGACCCTCCTCTTTTCACAGCACGGGCTTGGGACCGGCCATGGCAGAGTTAAAAAATGTTGAAAACATTATTTATTAATTTGTTTGAGATCCTGAGGAATCCCAATGAGCTTTTCCAAGGCCCTCCCTGACCGCAGTAGTAAATAGTTTTTACAGAGCTGGTTTGCTTGTCCCAGCATCTGACCCTCCTCTTTTCACAGCACGGGCTTGGGACCGGCCACGGCAGAGTTAAAAAATGTTGAAAACATTATTTATTAATTTGTTTGAGATCCTGAGGAATCCCAATGAGCTTTTCCAAGGCCCTCCCTGACCGCAGTAGCAAATAGTTTTTACAGAGCTGGTTTGCTTGTCCCAGCATCTGACCCTCCTCTTTTCACAGCACGGGCTTGGGACCGGCCACGGCAGAGTTAAAAAATGTTAAAAACATTATTTATTTATTCATTTATTTGTTTGAGATCCTGAGGAATCCCAAAGAGCTTTTCCAAGGCCCTCTCTGAGCGCAGTAGCAAATAGTTTTTACAGAGCTGGTTTGCTTGTCCCAGGATCTGACCCTCCTCTTTTCACAGCACGGGCTTGGGACCGGCCACGGCAGAGTTAAAAAATGTTGAAAACATTATTTATTTATTTATTCATTTATTTTTTTGAGATCCTGAGGAATCCCAAAGAGCTTTTCCAAGGCCCTCCCTGACCGCAGTAGCAAATAGTTTTTACAGAGCTGGTTTGCTTGTCCAAGCATCTGACCCTCCTCTTTTCACAGCACAGGCTTGGGACCGGCCACGGCAGAGTTAAAAAATGTTGAAAACATTTATTTATTCATTCATTTATTTGTTTGAGATCCTGAGGAATCCCAATGAGCTTTTCCAAGGCCCTCCCTGACCGCAGTAGCAAATAGTTTTTGCAGAGCTGGTTTGCTTGTCCCAGCATCTGACCCTCCTCTTTTCACAGCACGGGCTTGGGACCGGCCATGGCAGAGTTAAAAAATTTTGAAAACATTATTTATTTATGTATTCATTTATTTGTTTGAGATCCTGAGGAATCCCAATGAGCTTTTCCAAGGCCCTCCCTGACCGCAGTAGCAAATAGTTTTTACAGAGCTGGTTTGCTTGTCCCAGCATCTGACCCTCCTCTTTTCACAGCACGGGCTTGGGACCGGCCACGGCAGAGTTAAAAAATGTTGAAAACATTATTTATTAATTTGTTTGAGATCCTGAGGAATCCCAATGAGCTTTTCCAAGGCCCTCCCTGACCGCAGTAGTAAATAGTTTTTACAGAGCTGGTTTGCTTGTCCCAGCATCGGACCCTCCTCTTTTCACAGCACGGGCTTGGGACCGGCCATGGCAGAGTTAAAAAATGTTGAAAACATTATTTATTTATTTATTTATTCATTTATTTGTTTGAGATCCTGAGGAATCCCAATGAGCTTTTCCAAGGCCCTCCCTGACCGCAGTAGCAAATAGTTTTTAGAGAGCTGGTTTGCTTGTCCCAGCATCTGACCCTTCTATTTTCACAGCACGGGCTTGGGACCGGCCACGGCAGAGTTAAAAAATGTTGAAAACATTATTTATTTATTCATTTATTTGTTTGAGATCCTGAGGAATCCCAATGACCTTTTCCAAGGTCCTCCCTGACCGCAGTAACAAATAGTTTTTACAGAGCTGGTTTGCTTGTCCCATTATCTGACCCTCCTCTTTTTACAGCACGGGCTTGGGACCGGCCACGGCAGAGTTAAAAAATGTTGAAAACATTTATTTATTTATTCATTTATTTGTTTGAGATCCTGAGGAATCCCAAAGAGCTTTTCCAAGGCCCTCTCTGAGCGCAGTAGCAAATAGTTTTTAGAGAGCTGGTTTGCTTGTCCCAGGATCTGACCCTCCTCTTTTCACAGCACGGGCTTGGGACCGCCCACCGCAGAGTTAAAAAATGTTGAAAACATTATTTATTTATTCATTTACTTGTTTGAGATCCTGAGGAATTCCAATGAGCTTTTCCAAGGCCCTCCCTGACCGCACTAGCAAATAGTTTTTACAGAGCTGGTTTGCTTGTCACAGCATCTGACCCTCCTCTTTTCACAGCACGGGCTTGGGACCGGCCACGGCAGAGTTAAAAAATGTTGAAAACATTATTTATTTATTTATTCATTTATTTGTTTGAGATCCTGAGGAATCCCAAAGAGCTTTTCCAAGGCCCTCCCTGACCGCAGTAGCAAATAGTTTTTACAGAGCTGGTTTGCTTGTCCAAGCATCTGACCCTCCTCCTTTCACAGCACAGGCTTGGGACCGGCCACGGCAGAGTTAAAAAATGTTGAAAACATTTATTTATTCATTCATTTATTTGTTTGAGATCCTGAGGAATCCCAATGAGCTTTTCCAAGGCCCTCCCTGACCGCAGTAGCAAATAGTTTTTGCAGAGCTGGTTTGCTTGTCCCAGCATCTGACCCTCCTCTTTTCACAGCACGGGCTTGGGACCGGCCATGGCAGAGTTAAAAAATGTTGAAAACATTATTTATTTATTTATTCATTTATTTGTTTGAGATCCTGAGGAATCCCAAAGAGCTTTTCCAAGGCCCTCCCTGACCGCAGTAGCAAATAGTTTTTACAGAGCTGGTTTGCTTGTCCCAGCATCTGACCCTCCTCTTTTCACAGCACGGGCTTGGGACCGGCCACGGCAGAGTTAAAAAATGTTGAAAACTTTATTTATTTATTTATTCATTTATTTGTTTGAGATCCTGAGGAATCCCAAAGAGCTTTTCCAAGGCCCTCTCTGAGCGTAGTAGCAAATAGTTTTTACAGAGCTGGTTTGCTTGTCCCAGCATCTGACCCTCCTCTTTTCACAGCACGGGCTTGGGACCGGCCACGGCAGAGTTAAAAAATGTTGAAAACATTTATTTATTCATTTATTTGTTTGAGATCCTGAGGAATCCCAATGAGCTTTTCCAAGGCCCTCCCTGACCGCAGTAGCAAATAGTTTTTACAGAGCTGGTTTGCTTGTCCCAGCATCTGACCCTCCTCTTTCACAGCACGGGCTTGGGACCGGCCACGGCAGAGTTAAAAAATGTTGAAAACATTATTTATTTATTTATTCATTTATTTGTTTGAGATCCTGAGGAATCCCAAAGAGCTTTTCCAAGGCCCTCTCTGAGCGTAGTAGCAAATAGTTTTTACAGAGCTGGTTTGCTTGTCCCAGGATCTGACCCTCCTCTTTTCACAGCACGGGCTTGGGACCGGCCATGGCAGAGTTAAAAAATGTTGAAAACATTATTTATTTATTCATTTACTTGTTTGAGATCCTGAGGAATCCCAATGAGCTTTTCCAAGGCCCTCCCTGACCGCAGTAGCAAATAGTTTTTACAGAGCTGGTTTGCTTGTCCCAGCATCTGACCCTCCTCTTTTCACAGCATGGGCTTGGGACCGGCCACGGCAGAGTTAAAAAATGTTAAAAACATTTATTTATTTATTCATTTTTGTTTGAGATCCTGAGGAATCCCAATGAGCTTTTCCAAGGCCCTCCCTGACCGCAGTAGAAAATAGTTTTTACAGAGCTGGTTTGCTTGTCCCAGCATCTGACCCTCCTCTTTTCACAGCACGGGCTTAGGACCGGATATGGCAGAGTTAAAAAATGTTGAAAACATTATTTATTTATTCATTTATTTGTTTAAGATGCTGAGGAATCCCAATGAGATTTTCCAAGGCCCTCCCTGACCGCAGTAGCAAATAGTTTTTACAGAGCTGGTTTGCTTGTCCCAGCATCTGACCCTCCTCTTTTCACAGCACGGGCTTGGGACCGGATATGGCAGAGTTAAAAAATGTTGAAAACATTATTTATTTATTTATTCATTTATTTGTTTGAGATCCTGAGGAATCCCAATGAGCTTTTCCAAAGCCCTCCCTGACCGCAGTAGTAAATAGATTTTACAGAGCTGGTTTGCTTGTCCCAGCATCTGACACTCCTCTTTTCACAGCACGGGCTTGGGACCGGCCACGGCAGAGTTAAAAAATGTTGAAAACATTATTTATTTATTTATTCATTTATTTGTTTGAGATCCTGAGGAATCCCAATGAGCTTTTCCAAGGCCCTCCCTGACCGCAGTAGTAAATATTTTTTACAGAGCTGGTTTGCTTGTCCCAGCATCTGACCCTCCTCTTTTCACAGCACGGGCTTGGGACCGGCCACGGCAGAGTTAAAAAATGTTGAAAACATTATTTATTAATTTGTTTGAGATCCTGAGGAATCCCAATGAGCTTTTCCAAGGCCCTCCCTGACCGCAGTAGCAAATAGTTTTTACAGAGCTGGTTTGCTTGTCCCAGCATCTGACCCTCCTCTTTTCACAGCACGGGCTTGGGACCGGCCACGGCAGAGTTAAAAAATGTTGAAAACATTTATTTATTTATTCATTTATTTGTTTGAGATCCTGAGGAATCCCAATGAGCTATTTCAAGGCCCTCCCTGACCGCAGTAGCAAATAGTTTTTACAGAGCTGGTTTGCTTGTCCCAGCATTTGACCCTCCTCTTTTCACAGCACGGGCTTGGGACTGGCCACAGCAGAGTTAAAAAATGTTGAAAACATTATTTATTGATTTGTTTGAGATCCTGAGGAATCCCAATGAGCTTTTCCAAAGCCCTCCCTGACTGCAGTAGCAAATAGTTTTTACAGAGCTGGTTTGCTTGTCCCAGCATCTGACCCTCCTCTTTTCACAGCACGGGCTTGGGACCGGCCATGGCAGAGTTAAAAAATGTTGAAAACATTATTTATTTATTTATTCATTTATTTGTTTGAGATGCTGAGGAATCCCAATGAGCTTTTCCAAGGCCCTCCCTGACCGCAGTAGCAAATAGTTTTTACAGAGCTGGTTTGCTTGTCCCAGCATCTGACCCTCCTCTTTTCACAGCATGGGCTTGGGACCGGCCACGGCAGAGTTAAAAAATGTTAAAAACATTTATTTTATTCATTTTTGTTTGAGATCCTGAGGAATCCCAATGAGCTTTTCCAAGGCCCTCCCTGACCGCAGTAGCAAATAGTTTTTACAGAGCTGGTTTGCTTGTCCCAGCATCTGACCCTCCTCTTTTCACAGCACGGGCTTGGGACCGGATATGGCAGAGTTAAAAAATGTTGAAAACATTATTTATTTATTTATTCATTTATTTGTTTGAGATCCTGAGGAATCCCAATGAGCTTTTCCAAGGCCCTCCCTGACCGCAGTAGCAAATAGTTTTTACAGAGCTGGTTTGCTTGTCCCAGCATCTGACCCTCCTCTTTTCACAGCACGGGGTTGGGACTGGCCACGGAAGAGTTAAAAAATTTGGAAAACATTATTTATTTATTCATTTATTTGTTTGAGATCCTGAGGAATCCCAATGAGCTTTTCCAAGGCCCTCCCTGACCGCAGTAGCAAATAGTTTTTACAGAGCTGGTTTGCTTGTCCCAGCATCTGACCCTTCTCTTTTCACAGCACAGGCTTGGGACCGGCCACGGCAGAGTTAAAAAATGTTGAAAACATTATTTATTTATTTATTCATTTATTTGTTTGAGATCCTGAGGAATCCCAATGACCTTTTCCAAGGCCCTACCTGACCGCAGTAGCAAATAGTTTTAACAGAGCTGGTTTGCTTGTCCCAGCATCTGACCCTCCTCTTTTCACAGCACGGGCTTGGGACCGGCCACGGCAGAGTTAAAAAATGTTGAAAACATTATTTATTTATTTATTCATTTATTTGTTTGAGATCCTGAGGAATCCCAATGACCTTTTCCAAGGTCCTCCCTGACCGCAGTAACAAATAGTTTTTACAGAGCTGGTTTGCTTGTCCCAGCATCTGACCCTCCTCTTTTTACAGCACGGGCTTGGGACCGGCCACGGCAGAGTTAAAAAATGTTGAAAACATTATGTGACGAGACCAATCTTGCCACTGGGCGTTGGAGAAGCCTCTTTGCTCGCCTCCTGCAATATGACTATGGACCCTCTCATCAGCCCAGGCTAAACGTAAACCCCATGGCAATTTGACTGTGTTTGTGGCATCTAAGCGCTGTTTGGATATGTTGAGCGCTCAGATCCAGGCTATCTGGGGATGGGTTGAATGTGGGGGTTCTGTTCAGTAGACTGGGAGTTATGCATTTTTGTGTCTTTTTGTGTTTCTGTAAACATGTGGCTAATTGAGCCTTGCCTCTCCTGGAAGCTAAAACGTATTCCTGTAAACTGTAAGGAACAGGAAGCCAACTCCTAATATGGGCATTACAGGAAGTTCTGAGGAGACGGGCGGTCTATTGACACTCAAAGTGATGTGTATTGAGGGCTCGTTAGGGAACCATTGTTCTGTGTCTGACTGTTGTGTGCATTGATTGCCCCCTGGGGCTTCTGTCTCCTTGCATTGGTCAAAGCTATCTGACCAATCCCTGTTGACTCATTTTCAAGCCCTCATTTGCATATACTGGAGAGGACCTTGGTGAGAACTGCAAGTACTTTACAATTGACCAATAGGAAAGCGGTTGTTGGGGGAAGGATGTTCCAATTTCTGTATAAAAGAGTGCTCTGTTCTTCCAATAAATGTTGTTGTTCCTGTTTTACCCTCATCTCGGAGCTTTGTCTCGTTATTGGGGGAATCTGCTACAGGGATTGCTATGGTCTTCCATACTCCCTTAGAGAATCACTGAGCTCTTGTAAGAGCTTGTTTAAGAGCTTGTTCGTGCTGCACTCTCTGGGGAAAGAGAGGTTCACCCACAGGAACCTGGGGCCTTGTCGTAGGTCCAGGGTGGGTAGGAGATGCCAAGACCCTAACCAAGCTGTGGCAGTTCGTGGAGTCTGAAGTGCTTACGGTGTCTGGTGGAGTGCTTGGAGCCCTCGGGAAGCACTAGGAGCATCTGTCAACGGAGGTACCTGCTCAGGGGTGCCGTGTTCCGTAACACATTATTTATTTATTTATTCATTTATTTGTTTGAGATCCTGAGGAATCCCAATGAGCTTTTCCAAGGCCCTCCCTGACCGCAGTAGCAAATAGTTTTTACAGAGCTGGTTTGCTTGTCCCAGCGTCTGACCCTCCTCTTTTCACAGCATGGGCTTGGGACCGGCCATGGCAGAGTTAAAAAATGTTGAAAACATTTATTTATTCATTTATTTGTTTGAGATCCTGAGGAATCCCAATGAGCTTTTCCAAGGCCCTCCCTGACCGCAGTAGCAAATATTTTTTACAGAGCTGGTTTGCTTGTCCCAGCATCTGACCCTCCTCTTTTCACAGCACGGGCTTGGGACCGGCCACGGCAGAGTTAAAAAATGTTGAAAACATTATTTATTTATTTATTCATTTATTTGTTTGAGATCCTGAGGAATCCCAATGAGCTTTTCCAAGGCCCTCCCTGACCGCAGTAGTAAATAGTTTTTACAGAGCTGGTTTGCTTGTCCCAGTCTCTGACCCTCCTCTTTTCACAGCACGGGCTTGGGACCGGCCACGGCAGAGTTAAAAAAATGTTGAAAACATTATTTATTAATTTGTTTGAGATCCTGAGGAATCCCAATGAGCTTTTAAAAGGCCCTCCCTGACCGCAGTAGTAAATAGTTTTTACAGAGCTGGTTTGCTTGTCCCAGCATCTGACCCTCCTCTTTTCACAGCACGGGGTTGGGACCGGCCACGGCAGAGTTAAAAAATGTTGAAAACATTATTTATTTATTTATTCATTTATTTGTTTGAGATCCTGAGGAATCCCAATGAGCTTTTCCAAGGCCCTCCCTGACCGCAGTAGCAAATAGTTTTTACAGAGCTGGTTTGCTTGTCCCAGCATCTGACCCTCCTCTTTTCACAGCACGGGCTTGGGACTGGCCACGGCAGAGTTAAAAAATGTTGAAAACATTATTTATTTATTTATTCATTTATTTGTTTGAGATCCTGAGGAATCCCAATGAGCTTTTCCAAGGCCCTCCCTGACCGCAGTAGCAAATAGTTTTTACAGAGCTGGTTTGCTTGTCCCAGCATCTGACCCTTCTCTTTTCACAGCACGGGCTTGGGACCGGCCACGGCAGAGTTAAAAAATTTTAAAAACATTATTTATTCCTTTATTTGTTTGAGATCCTGAGGAATCCCAATGAGCTTTTCCAAGGCCCTCCCTGACCGCAGTAGCAAATAGTTTTTACAGAGCTGGTTTGCTTGTCCAAGCATCTGACCCTCCTCTTTTCACAGCACAGGCTTGGGACCGGCCACGGCAGAGTTAAAAAATGTTGAAAACATTTATTTATTTATTCATTTATTTGTTTGAGATCCTGAGGAATCCCAATGAGCTTTTCCAAGGCCCTCCCTGACCGCAGTAGCAAATAGTTTTTACAGAGCTGGTTTGCTTGTCCCAGCATCTGACCCTCCTCTTTTCACAGCATGGGCTTTTGACCGGCCACGGCAGAGTTAAAAAATGTTGAAAACATTATTTATTTATTTATTCATTTATTTGTTTGAGATCCTGAGGAATCCCAATGAGCTTTTCCAAGGCCCTCCCTGACCGCAGTAGCAAATAGTTTTTACAGAGCTGGTTTGCTTGTCCCAGCATCTGACCCTCCTCTTTTCACAGCACGGGCTTGGGACCGGCCACGGCAGAGTTAAAAAAATGTGGAAAACATTATTTATTCATTTATTTATTTTTTTTGAGATCCTGAGGAATCCCGATGAGCTTTTCCAAGGCCCTCCCTGACCGCAGTAGCAAATAGTTTTTACAGAGCTGGTTTGCTTGTCCCAGCATCTGACCCTCCTCTTTTCACAGCACGGGCTTGGGACCGGCCACGGCAGAGTTAAAAAATGTGGAAAACATTATTTATTTATTCATTTATTTGTTTGAGATCCTGAGGAATCCCGATGAGCTTTTCCAAGGCCCTCCCTGACCGCAGTAGCAAATAGTTTTTACAGAGCTGGTTTGCTTGTCCCAGCATCTGACCCTCCTCTTTTCACAGCACGGGCTTGGGACCGGCCACGGCAGAGTTAAAAAATGTTGAAAACATTTATTTATTTATTCATTTATTTGTTTGAGATCCTGAGGAATCCCAATGAGCTTTTCCAAGGCCCTCCCTGACCGCAGTAGCAAATAGTTTTTACAGAGCTGGTTTGCTTGTCCCAGCATCTGACCCTCCTCTTTTCACAGCACGGGCATGGGACCGGCCACGGCAGAGTTAAAAAAATGTGGAAAACATTATTTATTTATTCATTTATTTGTTTGAGATCCTGAGGAATCCCAATGAGCTTTTCCAAGGCCCTCCCTGACCGCAGTAGCAAATAGTTTTTACAGAGCTGGTTTGCTTGTCCAAGCATCTGACCCTCCTCTTTTCACAGCACAGGCTTGGGACCGGCCACGGCAGAGTTAAAAAATGTTGAAAACATTATTTATTTATTTATTCATTTATTTGTTTGAGATCCTGAGGAATCCCAATGACCTTTTCCAAGGCCCTACCTGACCGCAGTAGCAAATAGTTTTAACAGAGCTGGTTTGCTTGTCCCAGCATCTGACCCTCCTCTTTTCACAGCACGGGCTTGGGACCGGCCACGGCAGAGTTAAAAAATGTTGAAAACATTATTTATTTATTTATTCATTTATTTGTTTGAGATCCTGAGGAATCCCAATGACCTTTTCCAAGGTCCTCCCTGACCGCAGTAACAAATAGTTTTTACAGAGCTGGTTTGCTTGTCCCAGCATCTGACCCTCCTCTTTTTACAGCACGGGCTTGGGACCGGCCACGGCAGAGTTAAAAAATGTTGAAAACATTATGTGACGAGACCAATCTTGCCACTGGGCGTTGGAGAAGCCTCTTTGCTCGCCTCCTGCAATATGACTATGGACCCTCTCATCAGCCCAGGCTAAACGTAAACCCCATGGCAATTTGACTGTGTTTGTGGCATCTAAGCGCTGTTTGGATATGTTGAGCGCTCAGATCCAGGCTATCTGGGGATGGGTTGAATGTGGGGGTTCTGTTCAGTAGACTGGGAGTTATGCATTTTTGTGTCTTTTTGTGTTTCTGTAAACATGTGGCTAATTGAGCCTTGCCTCTCCTGGAAGCTAAAACGTATTCCTGTAAACTGTAAGGAACAGGAAGCCAACTCCTAATATGGGCATTACAGGAAGTTCTGAGGAGACGGGCGGTCTATTGACACTCAAAGTGATGTGTATTGAGGGCTCGTTAGGGAACCATTGTTCTGTGTCTGACTGTTGTGTGCATTGATTGCCCCCTGGGGCTTCTGTCTCCTTGCATTGGTCAAAGCTATCTGACCAATCCCTGTTGACTCATTTTCAAGCCCTCATTTGCATATACTGGAGAGGACCTTGGTGAGAACTGCAAGTACTTTACAATTGACCAATAGGAAAGCGGTTGTTGGGGGAAGGATGTTCCAATTTCTGTATAAAAGAGTGCTCTGTTCTTCCAATAAATGTTGTTGTTCCTGTTTTACCCTCATCTCGGAGCTTTGTCTCGTTATTGGGGGAATCTGCTACAGGGATTGCTATGGTCTTCCATACTCCCTTAGAGAATCACTGAGCTCTTGTAAGAGCTTGTTTAAGAGCTTGTTCGTGCTGCACTCTCTGGGGAAAGAGAGGTTCACCCACAGGAACCTGGGGCCTTGTCGTAGGTCCAGGGTGGGTAGGAGATGCCAAGACCCTAACCAAGCTGTGGCAGTTCGTGGAGTCTGAAGTGCTTACGGTGTCTGGTGGAGTGCTTGGAGCCCTCGGGAAGCACTAGGAGCATCTGTCAACGGAGGTACCTGCTCAGGGGTGCCGTGTTCCGTAACACATTATTTATTTATTTATTCATTTATTTGTTTGAGATCCTGAGGAATCCCAATGAGCTTTTCCAAGGCCCTCCCTGACCGCAGTAGCAAATAGTTTTTACAGAGCTGGTTTGCTTGTCCCAGCGTCTGACCCTCCTCTTTTCACAGCATGGGCTTGGGACCGGCCATGGCAGAGTTAAAAAATGTTGAAAACATTTATTTATTCATTTATTTGTTTGAGATCCTGAGGAATCCCAATGAGCTTTTCCAAGGCCCTCCCTGACCGCAGTAGCAAATATTTTTTACAGAGCTGGTTTGCTTGTCCCAGCATCTGACCCTCCTCTTTTCACAGCACGGGCTTGGGACCGGCCACGGCAGAGTTAAAAAATGTTGAAAACATTATTTATTTATTTATTCATTTATTTGTTTGAGATCCTGAGGAATCCCAATGAGCTTTTCCAAGGCCCTCCCTGACCGCAGTAGTAAATAGTTTTTACAGAGCTGGTTTGCTTGTCCCAGTCTCTGACCCTCCTCTTTTCACAGCACGGGCTTGGGACCGGCCACGGCAGAGTTAAAAAAATGTTGAAAACATTATTTATTAATTTGTTTGAGATCCTGAGGAATCCCAATGAGCTTTTAAAAGGCCCTCCCTGACCGCAGTAGTAAATAGTTTTTACAGAGCTGGTTTGCTTGTCCCAGCATCTGACCCTCCTCTTTTCACAGCACGGGGTTGGGACCGGCCACGGCAGAGTTAAAAAATGTTGAAAACATTATTTATTTATTTATTCATTTATTTGTTTGAGATCCTGAGGAATCCCAATGAGCTTTTCCAAGGCCCTCCCTGACCGCAGTAGCAAATAGTTTTTACAGAGCTGGTTTGCTTGTCCCAGCATCTGACCCTCCTCTTTTCACAGCACGGGCTTGGGACTGGCCACGGCAGAGTTAAAAAATGTTGAAAACATTATTTATTTATTTATTCATTTATTTGTTTGAGATCCTGAGGAATCCCAATGAGCTTTTCCAAGGCCCTCCCTGACCGCAGTAGCAAATAGTTTTTACAGAGCTGGTTTGCTTGTCCCAGCATCTGACCCTTCTCTTTTCACAGCACGGGCTTGGGACCGGCCACGGCAGAGTTAAAAAATTTTAAAAACATTATTTATTCCTTTATTTGTTTGAGATCCTGAGGAATCCCAATGAGCTTTTCCAAGGCCCTCCCTGACCGCAGTAGCAAATAGTTTTTACAGAGCTGGTTTGCTTGTCCAAGCATCTGACCCTCCTCTTTTCACAGCACAGGCTTGGGACCGGCCACGGCAGAGTTAAAAAATGTTGAAAACATTTATTTATTTATTCATTTATTTGTTTGAGATCCTGAGGAATCCCAATGAGCTTTTCCAAGGCCCTCCCTGACCGCAGTAGCAAATAGTTTTTACAGAGCTGGTTTGCTTGTCCCAGCATCTGACCCTCCTCTTTTCACAGCATGGGCTTTTGACCGGCCACGGCAGAGTTAAAAAATGTTGAAAACATTATTTATTTATTTATTCATTTATTTGTTTGAGATCCTGAGGAATCCCAATGAGCTTTTCCAAGGCCCTCCCTGACCGCAGTAGCAAATAGTTTTTACAGAGCTGGTTTGCTTGTCCCAGCATCTGACCCTCCTCTTTTCACAGCACGGGCTTGGGACCGGCCACGGCAGAGTTAAAAAAATGTGGAAAACATTATTTATTCATTTATTTATTTTTTTTGAGATCCTGAGGAATCCCGATGAGCTTTTCCAAGGCCCTCCCTGACCGCAGTAGCAAATAGTTTTTACAGAGCTGGTTTGCTTGTCCCAGCATCTGACCCTCCTCTTTTCACAGCACGGGCTTGGGACCGGCCACGGCAGAGTTAAAAAATGTGGAAAACATTATTTATTTATTCATTTATTTGTTTGAGATCCTGAGGAATCCCGATGAGCTTTTCCAAGGCCCTCCCTGACCGCAGTAGCAAATAGTTTTTACAGAGCTGGTTTGCTTGTCCCAGCATCTGACCCTCCTCTTTTCACAGCACGGGCTTGGGACCGGCCACGGCAGAGTTAAAAAATGTTGAAAACATTTATTTATTTATTCATTTATTTGTTTGAGATCCTGAGGAATCCCAATGAGCTTTTCCAAGGCCCTCCCTGACCGCAGTAGCAAATAGTTTTTACAGAGCTGGTTTGCTTGTCCCAGCATCTGACCCTCCTCTTTTCACAGCACGGGCATGGGACCGGCCACGGCAGAGTTAAAAAAATGTGGAAAACATTATTTATTTATTCATTTATTTGTTTGAGATCCTGAGGAATCCCAATGAGCTTTTCCAAGGCCCTCCCTGACCGCAGTAGCAAATAGTTTTTACAGAGCTGGTTTGCTTGTCCAAGCATCTGACCCTCCTCTTTTCACAGCACAGGCTTGGGACCGGCCACGGCAGAGTTAAAAAATGTTGAAAACATTTATTTATTTATTCATTTATTTGTTTGAGATCCTGAGGAATCCCAATGAGCTTTTCCAAGGCCCTCCCTGACCGCAGTAGCAAATAGTTTTTACAGAGCTGGTTTGCTTGTCCCAGCATCTGACCCTCCTCTTTTCACAGCACGGGCTTTTGACCGGCCACGGCAGAGTTAAAAAATGTTGAAAACATTATTTATTTATTTATTCATTTATTTGTTTGAGATCCTGAGGAATCCCAATGAGCTTTTCCAAGGCCCTCCCTGACCGCAGTAGCAAATAGTTTTTACAGAGCTGGTTTGCTTGTCCCAGCATCTGACCCTCCTCTTTTCACAGCACGGGCTTGGGACCGGCCACGGCAGAGTTAAAAAAATGTGGAAAACATTATTTATTCATTTATTTTTTTTTTTGAGATCCTGAGGAATCCCGAAGAGCTTTTCCAAGGCCCTCCCTGACCGCAGTAGCAAATAGTTTTTACAGAGCTGGTTTGCTTGTCCCAGCATCTGACCCTCCTCTTTTCACAGCACGGGCTTGGGACCGGCCACGGCAGAGTTAAAAAATGTTGAAAACATTATTTATTTATTTATTCATTTATTTGTTTGAGATCCTGAGGAATCCCAATGAGCTTTTCCAAGGCCCTCCCTGACCGCAGTAGTAAATAGTTTTTACAGAGCTGGTTTGCTTGTCCCAGTCTCTGACCCTCCTCTTTTCACAGCACGGGCTTGGGACCGGCCACGGCAGAGTTAAAAAAATGTTGAAAACATTATTTATTAATTTGTTTGAGATCCTGAGGAATCCCAATGAGCTTTTAAAAGGCCCTCCCTGACCGCAGTAGTAAATAGTTTTTACAGAGCTGGTTTGCTTGTCCCAGCATCTGACCCTCCTCTTTTCACAGCACGGGGTTGGGACCGGCCACGGCAGAGTTAAAAAATGTTGAAAACATTATTTATTTATTTATTCATTTATTTGTTTGAGATCCTGAGGAATCCCAATGAGCTTTTCCAAGGCCCTCCCTGACCGCAGTAGCAAATAGTTTTTACAGAGCTGGTTTGCTTGTCCCAGCATCTGACCCTCCTCTTTTCACAGCACGGGCTTGGGACTGGCCACGGCAGAGTTAAAAAATGTTGAAAACATTATTTATTTATTTATTCATTTATTTGTTTGAGATCCTGAGGAATCCCAATGAGCTTTTCCAAGGCCCTCCCTGACCGCAGTAGCAAATAGTTTTTACAGAGCTGGTTTGCTTGTCCCAGCATCTGACCCTTCTCTTTTCACAGCACGGGCTTGGGACCGGCCACGGCAGAGTTAAAAAATTTTAAAAACATTATTTATTCCTTTATTTGTTTGAGATCCTGAGGAATCCCAATGAGCTTTTCCAAGGCCCTCCCTGACCGCAGTAGCAAATAGTTTTTACAGAGCTGGTTTGCTTGTCCAAGCATCTGACCCTCCTCTTTTCACAGCACAGGCTTGGGACCGGCCACGGCAGAGTTAAAAAATGTTGAAAACATTTATTTATTTATTCATTTATTTGTTTGAGATCCTGAGGAATCCCAATGAGCTTTTCCAAGGCCCTCCCTGACCGCAGTAGCAAATAGTTTTTACAGAGCTGGTTTGCTTGTCCCAGCATCTGACCCTCCTCTTTTCACAGCATGGGCTTTTGACCGGCCACGGCAGAGTTAAAAAATGTTGAAAACATTATTTATTTATTTATTCATTTATTTGTTTGAGATCCTGAGGAATCCCAATGAGCTTTTCCAAGGCCCTCCCTGACCGCAGTAGCAAATAGTTTTTACAGAGCTGGTTTGCTTGTCCCAGCATCTGACCCTCCTCTTTTCACAGCACGGGCTTGGGACCGGCCACGGCAGAGTTAAAAAAATGTGGAAAACATTATTTATTCATTTATTTATTTTTTTTGAGATCCTGAGGAATCCCGATGAGCTTTTCCAAGGCCCTCCCTGACCGCAGTAGCAAATAGTTTTTACAGAGCTGGTTTGCTTGTCCCAGCATCTGACCCTCCTCTTTTCACAGCACGGGCTTGGGACCGGCCACGGCAGAGTTAAAAAATGTGGAAAACATTATTTATTTATTCATTTATTTGTTTGAGATCCTGAGGAATCCCGATGAGCTTTTCCAAGGCCCTCCCTGACCGCAGTAGCAAATAGTTTTTACAGAGCTGGTTTGCTTGTCCCAGCATCTGACCCTCCTCTTTTCACAGCACGGGCTTGGGACCGGCCACGGCAGAGTTAAAAAATGTTGAAAACATTTATTTATTTATTCATTTATTTGTTTGAGATCCTGAGGAATCCCAATGAGCTTTTCCAAGGCCCTCCCTGACCGCAGTAGCAAATAGTTTTTACAGAGCTGGTTTGCTTGTCCCAGCATCTGACCCTCCTCTTTTCACAGCACGGGCATGGGACCGGCCACGGCAGAGTTAAAAAAATGTGGAAAACATTATTTATTTATTCATTTATTTGTTTGAGATCCTGAGGAATCCCAATGAGCTTTTCCAAGGCCCTCCCTGACCGCAGTAGCAAATAGTTTTTACAGAGCTGGTTTGCTTGTCCAAGCATCTGACCCTCCTCTTTTCACAGCACAGGCTTGGGACCGGCCACGGCAGAGTTAAAAAATGTTGAAAACATTTATTTATTTATTCATTTATTTGTTTGAGATCCTGAGGAATCCCAATGAGCTTTTCCAAGGCCCTCCCTGACCGCAGTAGCAAATAGTTTTTACAGAGCTGGTTTGCTTGTCCCAGCATCTGACCCTCCTCTTTTCACAGCACGGGCTTTTGACCGGCCACGGCAGAGTTAAAAAATGTTGAAAACATTATTTATTTATTTATTCATTTATTTGTTTGAGATCCTGAGGAATCCCAATGAGCTTTTCCAAGGCCCTCCCTGACCGCAGTAGCAAATAGTTTTTACAGAGCTGGTTTGCTTGTCCCAGCATCTGACCCTCCTCTTTTCACAGCACGGGCTTGGGACCGGCCACGGCAGAGTTAAAAAAATGTGGAAAACATTATTTATTCATTTATTTTTTTTTTTGAGATCCTGAGGAATCCCGAAGAGCTTTTCCAAGGCCCTCCCTGACCGCAGTAGCAAATAGTTTTTACAGAGCTGGTTTGCTTGTCCCAGCATCTGACCCTCCTCTTTTCACAGCACGGGCTTGGGACCGGCCACGGCAGAGTTAAAAAATGTGGAAAACATTATTTATTTATTCATTTATTTGTTTGAGATCCTGAGGAATCCCGATGAGCTTTTCCAAGGCCCTCCCTGACCGCAGTAGCAAATAGTTTTTACAGAGCTGGTTTGCTTGTCCCAGCATCTGACCCTCCTCTTTTCACAGCACGGGCTTGGGACCGGCCACGGCAGAGTTAAAAAATGTTGAAAACATTTATTTATTTATTCATTTATTTGTTTGAGATCCTGAGGAATCCCAATGAGCTTTTCCAAGGCCCTCCCTGACCGCAGTAGCAAATAGTTTTTACAGAGCTGGTTTGCTTGTCCCAGCATCTGACCCTCCTCTTTTCACAGCACGGGCTTGGGACCGGCCACGGCAGAGTTAAAAAATGTTGAAAACATTATTTATTTATTTATTCATTTATTTGTTTGAGATCCTGAGGAATCCCAATGAGCTTTTCCAAGGCCCTCCCTGACCGCAGTAGTAAATAGTTTTTACAGAGCTGGTTTGCTTGTCCCAGTCTCTGACCCTCCTCTTTTCACAGCACGGGCTTGGGACCGGCCACGGCAGAGTTAAAAAAATGTTGAAAACATTATTTATTAATTTGTTTGAGATCCTGAGGAATCCCAATGAGCTTTTAAAAGGCCCTCCCTGACCGCAGTAGTAAATAGTTTTTACAGAGCTGGTTTGCTTGTCCCAGCATTGGACCCTCCTCTTTTCACAGCACGGGCTTGGGACCGGCCATGGCAGAGTTAAAAAATGTTGAAAACATTATTTATTTATTCATTTATTTGTTTGAGATCCTGAGGTATCCCAATGAGCTTTTCCAATGCCCTCCCTGACCGAAGTAGCAAATAGTTTTTACAGAGCTGGTTTGCTTGTCCCAGCATCTGACCCTCCTCTTTTCACAGCACGGGGTTGGGACCGGCCACGGCAGAGTTAAAAAATGTTGAAAACATTATTTATTTATTTATTCATTTATTTGTTTGAGATCCTGAGGAATCCCAATGAGCTTTTCCAAGGCCCTCCCTGACCGCAGTAGCAAATAGTTTTTACAGAGCTGGTTTGCTTGTCCCCGCATCTGACCCTCCTCTTTTCACAGCACGGGCTTGGGACCGGCCACGGCAGAGTTAAAAAATGTTGAAAACATTATTTATTTATTTATTCATTCATTTATTTGTTTGAGATCCTGAGGAATCCCAATGAGCTTTTCCAAGGCCCTCCCTGACCGCAGTAGCAAATAGTTTTTACAGAGCTGGTTTGCTTGTCCCAGCATCTGACCCTCCTCTTTTCACAGCACGGGCTTGGGACCGGCCATGGCCGAGTTAAAAAATGTTGAAAACATTATTTATTTATTTATTCATTTATTTGTTTGAGATCCTGAGGAATCCCGATGACCTTTTCCAAGGTCCTCCCTGACCGCAGTAGCAAATAGTTTTTACAGAGCTGGTTTGCTTGTCCCAGCATCTGACCCTCCTCTTTTCACAGCACGGGCTTGGGACCGGCCACGGCAGAGTTAAAAAATGTTGAAAACATTTATTTATTCATTTATTTGTTTGAGATCCTGAGGAATCCCAATGAGCTTTTCCAAGGCCCTCCCTGACCGCAGTAGCAAATAGTTTTTACAGAGCTGGTTTGCTTGTCCCAGCATCTGACCCTCCTCTTTTCACAGCACGGGCTTGGGACCGGCCACGGCAGAGTTAAAAAATGTTGAAAACATTATTTATTTATTCATTTACTTGTTTGAGATCCTGAGGAATCCCAATGAGCTTTTCCAAGGCCCTCCCTGACTGCAGTAGCAAATAGTTTTTACAGAGCTGGTTTGCTTGTCCCAGCATCTGACCCTCCTCTTTTTACAGCACGGGCTTGGGACCGGCCACGGCAGAGTTAAAAAATGTTGAAAACATTATTTATTTATTCATTTATTTGTTTGAGATCCTGAGGAATCCCAATGAGCTTTTCCAAGGCCCTCCCTGACCGCAGTAGCAAATAGTTTTTACAGAGCTGGTTTGCTTGTCCCAGCATCTGACCCTTCTCTTTTCACAGCACGGGCTTGGGACCGGCCACGGCAGAGTTAAAAATTTTTAAAAACATTATTTATTCATTTATTTGTTTGAGATCCTGAGGAATCCCAATGAGCTTTTCCAAGGCCCTCCCTGACCGCAGTAGCAAATAGTTTTTACAGAGCTGGTTTGCTTGTCCCAGCATCTGACCCTCCTATTTTCACAGCACAGGCTTGGGACCGGCCACGGCAGAGTTAAAAAATATTGAAAACATTTATTTATTTATTCATTTATTTGTTTGAGATCCTGAGGAATCCCAATGAGCTTTTCCAAGGCCCTCCCTGACCGCAGTAGCAAATAGTTTTTACAGAGCTGGTTTGCTTGTCCCAGCATCTGACCCTCCTCTTTTCACAGCACGGGCTTGGGACTGGCCACGGCAGAGTTAAAAAAATGTGGAAAACATTATTTATTTATTCATTTATTTTTTTTTTGAGATCCTGAGGAATCCCGATGAGCTTTTCCAAGGCCCTCCCTGACCGCAGTAGCAAATAGTTTTTACAGAGCTGGTTTGCTTGTCCCAGCATCTGACCCTCCTCTTTTCACAGCACGGGCTTGGGACCGGCCACGGCAGAGTTAAAAAATGTGGAAAACATTATTTATTTATTCATTTATTTGTTTGAGATCCTGAGGAATCCCAATGAGCTTTTCCAAGGCCCTCCCTTACCGCAGTAGCAAATAGTTTTTACAGAGCTGGTTTGCTTGTCCCAGCATCTGACCCTCCTCTTTTCACAGCACGGGCTTGGGACCGGCCACGGCAGAGTTAAAAAATGTTGAAAACATTTATTTATTTATTCATTTATTTGTTTGAGATCCTGAGGAATCCCAATGAGCTTTTCCAAGGCCCTCCCTGACCGCAGTAGCAAATAGTTTTTACAGAGCTGGTTTGCTTGTCCCAGCATCTGACCCTCCTCTTTTCACAGCATGGGCTTGGGACTGGCCACGGCAGAGTTAAAAAAATGTGGAAAACATTATTTATTTATTCATTTATTTTTTTTTTGAGATCCTGAGGAATCCCGATGAGCTTTTCCAAGGCCCTCCCTGACCGCAGTAGCAAATAGTTTTTACAGAGCTGGTTTGCTTGTCCCAGCATCTGACCCTCCTCTTTTCAGAGCACGGGCTTGGGACCGGCCACGGCAGAGTTAAAAAATGTGGAAAACATTATTTATTTATTCATTTACTTGTTTGAGATCCTGAGGAATCCCAATGAGCTTTTCCAAGGCCCTCCCTTACCGCAGTAGCAAATAGTTTTTACAGAGCTGGTTTGCTTGTCCCAGCATCTGACCCTCCTCTTTTCACAGCACGGGCTTGGGACCGGCCACGGCAGAGTTAAAAAATGTTGAAAACATTTATTTATTTATTCATTTATTTGTTTGAGATCCTGAGGAATCCCAATGAGCTTTTCCAAGGCCCTCCCTGACCGCAGTAGCAAATAGTTTTTACAGAGCTGGTTTGCTTGACCCAGCATCTGACCCTCCTCTTTTCACAGCACGGGCTTGGGACCGGCCACGGCAGAGTTAAAAAAATGTGGAAAACATTATTTATTTATTCATTTATTTGTTTGAGATCCTGAGGAATCCCAATGAGCTTTTCCAAGGCCCTCCCTGACCGCAGTAGCAAATAGTTTTTACAGAGCTGGTTTGCTTGTCCCAGCATCTGACCCTCCTCTTTTCACAGCACGGGCTTGGGACCGGCCACGGCAGAGTTAAAAAATGTGGAAAACTTTATTTATTTATTCATTTATTTGTTTGAGATCCTGAGGAATCCCAATGAGCTTTTCCAAGGCCCTCCCTGACAGCAGTAGCAAATAGTTTTTACAGAGCTGGTTTGCTTGTCCCAGCATCTGACCCTCCTCTTTTCACAGCACGGGCTTGGGACCGGCCACGGCAGAGTTAAAAAATGTTGAAAACATTATTTATTTATTCATTTATTTGTTTGAGATCCTAAGGAATCCCAAAGAGCTTTTCCAAGGCCCTCCCTGAGAGCAGTAGCAAATAGTTTTTACAGAGCTGGTTTGCTTGTCCCAGGATCTGACCCTCCTCTTTTCACAGCACGGGCTTGCGACCGGCCACCGCAGAGTTAAAAAATGTTGAAAACATTATTTATTTATTCATTTACTTGTTTGAGATCCTGAGGAATCCCAATGAGCTTTTCCAAGGCCCTCCCTGACCGCAGTAGCAAATAGTTTTTACAGAGCTGGTTTGCTTGTCCCAGCATCTGACCCTCCTCTTTTCACAGCACGGGCTTGGGACCGGCCACGGCAGAGTTAAAAAATGTTGAAAACATTATTTATTTATTCATTTATTTGTTTGAGATCCTGAGGAATCCCAATGAGCTTTTCCAAGGCCCTCCCTGACCGCAGTAGCAAATAGTTTTTACAGAGCTGGTTTGCTTGTCCCAGCATCTGACCCTTCTCTTTTCACAGCACGGGCTTGGGACCGGCCACGGCAGAGTTAAAAAATGTTGAAAACATTTATTTATTCATTCATTTATTTGTTTGAGATCCTGAGGAATCCCAATGAGCTTTTCCAAGGCCCTCCCTGACCGCAGTAGCAAATAGTTTTTGCAGAGCTGGTTTGCTTGTCCCAGCATCTGACCCTCCTCTTTTCACAGCACGGGCTTGGGACCGGCCATGGCAGAGTTAAAAAATGTTGAAAACATTATTTATTTATTTATTCATTTATTTGTTTGAGATCCTGAGGAATCCCAAAGAGCTTTTCCAAGGCCCTCCCTGACCGCAGTAGCAAATAGTTTTTACAGAGCTGGTTTGCTTGTCCCAGCATCTGACCCTCCTCTTTTCACAGCACGGGCTTGGGACCGGCCACGGCAGAGTTAAAAAATGTTGAAAACTTTATTTATTTATTTATTCATTTATTTGTTTGAGATCCTGAGGAATCCCAAAGAGCTTTTCCAAGGCCCTCTCTGAGCGTAGTAGCAAATAGTTTTTACAGAGCTGGTTTGCTTGTCCCAGCATCTGACCCTCCTCTTTTCACAGCACGGGCTTGGGACCGGCCACGGCAGAGTTAAAAAATGTTGAAAACATTTATTTATTCATTTATTTGTTTGAGATCCTGAGGAATCCCAATGAGCTTTTCCAAGGCCCTCCCTGACCGCAGTAGCAAATAGTTTTTACAGAGCTGGTTTGCTTGTCCCAGCATCTGACCCTCCTCTTTCACAGCACGGGCTTGGGACCGGCCACGGCAGAGTTAAAAAATGTTGAAAACATTATTTATTTATTTATTCATTTATTTGTTTGAGATCCTGAGGAATCCCAAAGAGCTTTTCCAAGGCCCTCTCTGAGCGTAGTAGCAAATAGTTTTTACAGAGCTGGTTTGCTTGTCCCAGGATCTGACCCTCCTCTTTTCACAGCACGGGCTTGGGACCGGCCATGGCAGAGTTAAAAAATGTTGAAAACATTATTTATTTATTCATTTACTTGTTTGAGATCCTGAGGAATCCCAATGAGCTTTTCCAAGGCCCTCCCTGACCGCAGTAGCAAATAGTTTTTACAGAGCTGGTTTGCTTGTCCCAGCATCTGACCCTCCTCTTTTCACAGCATGGGCTTGGGACCGGCCACGGCAGAGTTAAAAAATGTTAAAAACATTTATTTATTTATTCATTTTTGTTTGAGATCCTGAGGAATCCCAATGAGCTTTTCCAAGGCCCTCCCTGACCGCAGTAGAAAATAGTTTTTACAGAGCTGGTTTGCTTGTCCCAGCATCTGACCCTCCTCTTTTCACAGCACGGGCTTAGGACCGGATATGGCAGAGTTAAAAAATGTTGAAAACATTATTTATTTATTCATTTATTTGTTTAAGATGCTGAGGAATCCCAATGAGATTTTCCAAGGCCCTCCCTGACCGCAGTAGCAAATAGTTTTTACAGAGCTGGTTTGCTTGTCCCAGCATCTGACCCTCCTCTTTTCACAGCACGGGCTTGGGACCGGATATGGCAGAGTTAAAAAATGTTGAAAACATTATTTATTTATTTATTCATTTATTTGTTTGAGATCCTGAGGAATCCCAATGAGCTTTTCCAAAGCCCTCCCTGACCGCAGTAGTAAATAGATTTTACAGAGCTGGTTTGCTTGTCCCAGCATCTGACACTCCTCTTTTCACAGCACGGGCTTGGGACCGGCCACGGCAGAGTTAAAAAATGTTGAAAACATTATTTATTTATTTATTCATTTATTTGTTTGAGATCCTGAGGAATCCCAATGAGCTTTTCCAAGGCCCTCCCTGACCGCAGTAGTAAATATTTTTTACAGAGCTGGTTTGCTTGTCCCAGCATCTGACCCTCCTCTTTTCACAGCACGGGCTTGGGACCGGCCACGGCAGAGTTAAAAAATGTTGAAAACATTATTTATTAATTTGTTTGAGATCCTGAGGAATCCCAATGAACTTTTCCAAGGCCCTCCCTGACCGCAGTAGCAAATAGTTTTTACAGAGCTGGTTTGCTTGTCCCAGCATCTGACCCTCCTCTTTTCACAGCACGGGCTTGGGACCGGCCACGGCAGAGTTAAAAAATGTTGAAAACATTTATTTATTTATTCATTTATTTGTTTGAGATCCTGAGGAATCCCAATGAGCTATTTCAAGGCCCTCCCTGACCGCAGTAGCAAATAGTTTTTACAGAGCTGGTTTGCTTGTCCCAGCATTTGACCCTCCTCTTTTCACAGCACGGGCTTGGGACTGGCCACAGCAGAGTTAAAAAATGTTGAAAACATTATTTATTGATTTGTTTGAGATCCTGAGGAATCCCAATGAGCTTTTCCAAAGCCCTCCCTGACTGCAGTAGCAAATAGTTTTTACAGAGCTGGTTTGCTTGTCCCAGCATCTGACCCTCCTCTTTTCACAGCACGGGCTTGGGACCGGCCATGGCAGAGTTAAAAAATGTTGAAAACATTATTTATTTATTTATTCATTTATTTGTTTGAGATGCTGAGGAATCCCAATGAGCTTTTCCAAGGCCCTCCCTGACCGCAGTAGCAAATAGTTTTTACAGAGCTGGTTTGCTTGTCCCAGCATCTGACCCTCCTCTTTTCACAGCATGGGCTTGGGACCGGCCACGGCAGAGTTAAAAAATGTTAAAAACATTTATTTTATTCATTTTTGTTTGAGATCCTGAGGAATCCCAATGAGCTTTTCCAAGGCCCTCCCTGACCGCAGTAGCAAATAGTTTTTACAGAGCTGGTTTGCTTGTCCCAGCATCTGACCCTCCTCTTTTCACAGCACGGGCTTGGGACCGGATATGGCAGAGTTAAAAAATGTTGAAAACATTATTTATTTATTTATTCATTTATTTGTTTGAGATCCTGAGGAATCCCAATGAGCTTTTCCAAGGCCCTCCCTGACCGCAGTAGCAAATAGTTTTTACAGAGCTGGTTTGCTTGTCCCAGCATCTGACCCTCCTCTTTTCACAGCACGGGGTTGGGACTGGCCACGGAAGAGTTAAAAAATTTGGAAAACATTATTTATTTATTCATTTATTTGTTTGAGATCCTGAGGAATCCCAATGAGCTTTTCCAAGGCCCTCCCTGACCGCAGTAGCAAATAGTTTTTACAGAGCTGGTTTGCTTGTCCCAGCATCTGACCCTTCTCTTTTCACAGCACAGGCTTGGGACCGGCCACGGCAGAGTTAAAAAATGTTGAAAACATTATTTATTTATTTATTCATTTATTTGTTTGAGATCCTGAGGAATCCCAATGACCTTTTCCAAGGCCCTACCTGACCGCAGTAGCAAATAGTTTTAACAGAGCTGGTTTGCTTGTCCCAGCATCTGACCCTCCTCTTTTCACAGCACGGGCTTGGGACCGGCCACGGCAGAGTTAAAAAATGTTGAAAACATTATTTATTTATTTATTCATTTATTTGTTTGAGATCCTGAGGAATCCCAATGACCTTTTCCAAGGTCCTCCCTGACCGCAGTAACAAATAGTTTTTACAGAGCTGGTTTGCTTGTCCCAGCATCTGACCCTCCTCTTTTTACAGCACGGGCTTGGGACCGGCCACGGCAGAGTTAAAAAATGTTGAAAACATTATGTGACGAGACCAATCTTGCCACTGGGCGTTGGAGAAGCCTCTTTGCTCGCCTCCTGCAATATGACTATGGACCCTCTCATCAGCCCAGGCTAAACGTAAACCCCATGGCAATTTGACTGTGTTTGTGGCATCTAAGCGCTGTTTGGATATGTTGAGCGCTCAGATCCAGGCTATCTGGGGATGGGTTGAATGTGGGGGTTCTGTTCAGTAGACTGGGAGTTATGCATTTTTGTGTCTTTTTGTGTTTCTGTAAACATGTGGCTAATTGAGCCTTGCCTCTCCTGGAAGCTAAAACGTATTCCTGTAAACTGTAAGGAACAGGAAGCCAACTCCTAATATGGGCATTACAGGAAGTTCTGAGGAGACGGGCGGTCTATTGACACTCAAAGTGATGTGTATTGAGGGCTCGTTAGGGAACCATTGTTCTGTGTCTGACTGTTGTGTGCATTGATTGCCCCCTGGGGCTTCTGTCTCCTTGCATTGGTCAAAGCTATCTGACCAATCCCTGTTGACTCATTTTCAAGCCCTCATTTGCATATACTGGAGAGGACCTTGGTGAGAACTGCAAGTACTTTACAATTGACCAATAGGAAAGCGGTTGTTGGGGGAAGGATGTTCCAATTTCTGTATAAAAGAGTGCTCTGTTCTTCCAATAAATGTTGTTGTTCCTGTTTTACCCTCATCTCGGAGCTTTGTCTCGTTATTGGGGGAATCTGCTACAGGGATTGCTATGGTCTTCCATACTCCCTTAGAGAATCACTGAGCTCTTGTAAGAGCTTGTTTAAGAGCTTGTTCGTGCTGCACTCTCTGGGGAAAGAGAGGTTCACCCACAGGAACCTGGGGCCTTGTCGTAGGTCCAGGGTGGGTAGGAGATGCCAAGACCCTAACCAAGCTGTGGCAGTTCGTGGAGTCTGAAGTGCTTACGGTGTCTGGTGGAGTGCTTGGAGCCCTCGGGAAGCACTAGGAGCATCTGTCAACGGAGGTACCTGCTCAGGGGTGCCGTGTTCCGTAACACATTATTTATTTATTTATTCATTTATTTGTTTGAGATCCTGAGGAATCCCAATGAGCTTTTCCAAGGCCCTCCCTGACCGCAGTAGCAAATAGTTTTTACAGAGCTGGTTTGCTTGTCCCAGCGTCTGACCCTCCTCTTTTCACAGCATGGGCTTGGGACCGGCCATGGCAGAGTTAAAAAATGTTGAAAACATTTATTTATTCATTTATTTGTTTGAGATCCTGAGGAATCCCAATGAGCTTTTCCAAGGCCCTCCCTGACCGCAGTAGCAAATATTTTTTACAGAGCTGGTTTGCTTGTCCCAGCATCTGACCCTCCTCTTTTCACAGCACGGGCTTGGGACCGGCCACGGCAGAGTTAAAAAATGTTGAAAACATTATTTATTTATTTATTCATTTATTTGTTTGAGATCCTGAGGAATCCCAATGAGCTTTTCCAAGGCCCTCCCTGACCGCAGTAGTAAATAGTTTTTACAGAGCTGGTTTGCTTGTCCCAGTCTCTGACCCTCCTCTTTTCACAGCACGGGCTTGGGACCGGCCACGGCAGAGTTAAAAAAATGTTGAAAACATTATTTATTAATTTGTTTGAGATCCTGAGGAATCCCAATGAGCTTTTAAAAGGCCCTCCCTGACCGCAGTAGTAAATAGTTTTTACAGAGCTGGTTTGCTTGTCCCAGCATCTGACCCTCCTCTTTTCACAGCACGGGGTTGGGACCGGCCACGGCAGAGTTAAAAAATGTTGAAAACATTATTTATTTATTTATTCATTTATTTGTTTGAGATCCTGAGGAATCCCAATGAGCTTTTCCAAGGCCCTCCCTGACCGCAGTAGCAAATAGTTTTTACAGAGCTGGTTTGCTTGTCCCAGCATCTGACCCTCCTCTTTTCACAGCACGGGCTTGGGACTGGCCACGGCAGAGTTAAAAAATGTTGAAAACATTATTTATTTATTTATTCATTTATTTGTTTGAGATCCTGAGGAATCCCAATGAGCTTTTCCAAGGCCCTCCCTGACCGCAGTAGCAAATAGTTTTTACAGAGCTGGTTTGCTTGTCCCAGCATCTGACCCTTCTCTTTTCACAGCACGGGCTTGGGACCGGCCACGGCAGAGTTAAAAAATTTTAAAAACATTATTTATTCCTTTATTTGTTTGAGATCCTGAGGAATCCCAATGAGCTTTTCCAAGGCCCTCCCTGACCGCAGTAGCAAATAGTTTTTACAGAGCTGGTTTGCTTGTCCAAGCATCTGACCCTCCTCTTTTCACAGCACAGGCTTGGGACCGGCCACGGCAGAGTTAAAAAATGTTGAAAACATTTATTTATTTATTCATTTATTTGTTTGAGATCCTGAGGAATCCCAATGAGCTTTTCCAAGGCCCTCCCTGACCGCAGTAGCAAATAGTTTTTACAGAGCTGGTTTGCTTGTCCCAGCATCTGACCCTCCTCTTTTCACAGCATGGGCTTTTGACCGGCCACGGCAGAGTTAAAAAATGTTGAAAACATTATTTATTTATTTATTCATTTATTTGTTTGAGATCCTGAGGAATCCCAATGAGCTTTTCCAAGGCCCTCCCTGACCGCAGTAGCAAATAGTTTTTACAGAGCTGGTTTGCTTGTCCCAGCATCTGACCCTCCTCTTTTCACAGCACGGGCTTGGGACCGGCCACGGCAGAGTTAAAAAAATGTGGAAAACATTATTTATTCATTTATTTATTTTTTTTGAGATCCTGAGGAATCCCGATGAGCTTTTCCAAGGCCCTCCCTGACCGCAGTAGCAAATAGTTTTTACAGAGCTGGTTTGCTTGTCCCAGCATCTGACCCTCCTCTTTTCACAGCACGGGCTTGGGACCGGCCACGGCAGAGTTAAAAAATGTGGAAAACATTATTTATTTATTCATTTATTTGTTTGAGATCCTGAGGAATCCCGATGAGCTTTTCCAAGGCCCTCCCTGACCGCAGTAGCAAATAGTTTTTACAGAGCTGGTTTGCTTGTCCCAGCATCTGACCCTCCTCTTTTCACAGCACGGGCTTGGGACCGGCCACGGCAGAGTTAAAAAATGTTGAAAACATTTATTTATTTATTCATTTATTTGTTTGAGATCCTGAGGAATCCCAATGAGCTTTTCCAAGGCCCTCCCTGACCGCAGTAGCAAATAGTTTTTACAGAGCTGGTTTGCTTGTCCCAGCATCTGACCCTCCTCTTTTCACAGCACGGGCATGGGACCGGCCACGGCAGAGTTAAAAAAATGTGGAAAACATTATTTATTTATTCATTTATTTGTTTGAGATCCTGAGGAATCCCAATGAGCTTTTCCAAGGCCCTCCCTGACCGCAGTAGCAAATAGTTTTTACAGAGCTGGTTTGCTTGTCCAAGCATCTGACCCTCCTCTTTTCACAGCACAGGCTTGGGACCGGCCACGGCAGAGTTAAAAAATGTTGAAAACATTTATTTATTTATTCATTTATTTGTTTGAGATCCTGAGGAATCCCAATGAGCTTTTCCAAGGCCCTCCCTGACCGCAGTAGCAAATAGTTTTTACAGAGCTGGTTTGCTTGTCCCAGCATCTGACCCTCCTCTTTTCACAGCACGGGCTTTTGACCGGCCACGGCAGAGTTAAAAAATGTTGAAAACATTATTTATTTATTTATTCATTTATTTGTTTGAGATCCTGAGGAATCCCAATGAGCTTTTCCAAGGCCCTCCCTGACCGCAGTAGCAAATAGTTTTTACAGAGCTGGTTTGCTTGTCCCAGCATCTGACCCTCCTCTTTTCACAGCACGGGCTTGGGACCGGCCACGGCAGAGTTAAAAAAATGTGGAAAACATTATTTATTCATTTATTTTTTTTTTTGAGATCCTGAGGAATCCCGAAGAGCTTTTCCAAGGCCCTCCCTGACCGCAGTAGCAAATAGTTTTTACAGAGCTGGTTTGCTTGTCCCAGCATCTGACCCTCCTCTTTTCACAGCACGGGCTTGGGACCGGCCACGGCAGAGTTAAAAAATGTGGAAAACATTATTTATTTATTCATTTATTTGTTTGAGATCCTGAGGAATCCCGATGAGCTTTTCCAAGGCCCTCCCTGACCGCAGTAGCAAATAGTTTTTACAGAGCTGGTTTGCTTGTCCCAGCATCTGACCCTCCTCTTTTCACAGCACGGGCTTGGGACCGGCCACGGCAGAGTTAAAAAATGTTGAAAACATTTATTTATTTATTCATTTATTTGTTTGAGATCCTGAGGAATCCCAATGAGCTTTTCCAAGGCCCTCCCTGACCGCAGTAGCAAATAGTTTTTACAGAGCTGGTTTGCTTGTCCCAGCATCTGACCCTCCTCTTTTCACAGCACGGGCTTGGGACCGGCCACGGCAGAGTTAAAAAATGTTGAAAACATTATTTATTTATTTATTCATTTATTTGTTTGAGATCCTGAGGAATCCCAATGAGCTTTTCCAAGGCCCTCCCTGACCGCAGTAGTAAATAGTTTTTACAGAGCTGGTTTGCTTGTCCCAGTCTCTGACCCTCCTCTTTTCACAGCACGGGCTTGGGACCGGCCACGGCAGAGTTAAAAAATGTTGAAAACATTATTTATTAATTTGTTTGAGATCCTGAGGAATCCCAATGAGCTTTTAAAAGGCCCTCCCTGACCGCAGTAGTAAATAGTTTTTACAGAGCTGGTTTGCTTGTCCCAGCATTGGACCCTCCTCTTTTCACAGCACGGGCTTGGGACCGGCCATGGCAGAGTTAAAAAATGTTGAAAACATTATTTATTTATTCATTTATTTGTTTGAGATCCTGAGGTATCCCAATGAGCTTTTCCAATGCCCTCCCTGACCGAAGTAGCAAATAGTTTTTACAGAGCTGGTTTGCTTGTCCCAGCATCTGACCCTCCTCTTTTCACAGCACGGGGTTGGGACCGGCCACGGCAGAGTTAAAAAATGTTGAAAACATTATTTATTTATTTATTCATTTATTTGTTTGAGATCCTGAGGAATCCCAATGAGCTTTTCCAAGGCCCTCCCTGACCGCAGTAGCAAATAGTTTTTACAGAGCTGGTTTGCTTGTCCCCGCATCTGACCCTCCTCTTTTCACAGCACGGGCTTGGGACCGGCCACGGCAGAGTTAAAAAATGTTGAAAACATTATTTATTTATTTATTCATTCATTTATTTGTTTGAGATCCTGAGGAATCCCAATGAGCTTTTCCAAGGCCCTCCCTGACCGCAGTAGCAAATAGTTTTTACAGAGCTGGTTTGCTTGTCCCAGCATCTGACCCTCCTCTTTTCACAGCACGGGCTTGGGACCGGCCATGGCCGAGTTAAAAAATGTTGAAAACATTATTTATTTATTTATTCATTTATTTGTTTGAGATCCTGAGGAATCCCGATGACCTTTTCCAAGGTCCTCCCTGACCGCAGTAGCAAATAGTTTTTACAGAGCTGGTTTGCTTGTCCCAGCATCTGACCCTCCTCTTTTCACAGCACGGGCTTGGGACCGGCCACGGCAGAGTTAAAAAATGTTGAAAACATTTATTTATTCATTTATTTGTTTGAGATCCTGAGGAATCCCAATGAGCTTTTCCAAGGCCCTCCCTGACCGCAGTAGCAAATAGTTTTTACAGAGCTGGTTTGCTTGTCCCAGCATCTGACCCTCCTCTTTTCACAGCACGGGCTTGGGACCGGCCACGGCAGAGTTAAAAAATGTTGAAAACATTATTTATTTATTTATTCATTTATTTGTTTGAGATCCTGAGGAATCCCAATGACCTTTTCCAAGGTCCTCCCTGACCGCAGTAACAAATAGTTTTTACAGAGCTGGTTTGCTTGTCCCAGCATCTGACCCTCCTCTTTTTACAGCACGGGCTTGGGACCGGCCACGGCAGAGTTAAAAAATGTTGAAAACATTATGTGACGAGACCAATCTTGCCACTGGGCGTTGGAGAAGCCTCTTTGCTCGCCTCCTGCAATATGACTATGGACCCTCTCATCAGCCCAGGCTAAACGTAAACCCCATGGCAATTTGACTGTGTTTGTGGCATCTAAGCGCTGTTTGGATATGTTGAGCGCTCAGATCCAGGCTATCTGGGGATGGGTTGAATGTGGGGGTTCTGTTCAGTAGACTGGGAGTTATGCATTTTTGTGTCTTTTTGTGTTTCTGTAAACATGTGGCTAATTGAGCCTTGCCTCTCCTGGAAGCTAAAACGTATTCCTGTAAACTGTAAGGAACAGGAAGCCAACTCCTAATATGGGCATTACAGGAAGTTCTGAGGAGACGGGCGGTCTATTGACACTCAAAGTGATGTGTATTGAGGGCTCGTTAGGGAACCATTGTTCTGTGTCTGACTGTTGTGTGCATTGATTGCCCCCTGGGGCTTCTGTCTCCTTGCATTGGTCAAAGCTATCTGACCAATCCCTGTTGACTCATTTTCAAGCCCTCATTTGCATATACTGGAGAGGACCTTGGTGAGAACTGCAAGTACTTTACAATTGACCAATAGGAAAGCGGTTGTTGGGGGAAGGATGTTCCAATTTCTGTATAAAAGAGTGCTCTGTTCTTCCAATAAATGTTGTTGTTCCTGTTTTACCCTCATCTCGGAGCTTTGTCTCGTTATTGGGGGAATCTGCTACAGGGATTGCTATGGTCTTCCATACTCCCTTAGAGAATCACTGAGCTCTTGTAAGAGCTTGTTTAAGAGCTTGTTCGTGCTGCACTCTCTGGGGAAAGAGAGGTTCACCCACAGGAACCTGGGGCCTTGTCGTAGGTCCAGGGTGGGTAGGAGATGCCAAGACCCTAACCAAGCTGTGGCAGTTCGTGGAGTCTGAAGTGCTTACGGTGTCTGGTGGAGTGCTTGGAGCCCTCGGGAAGCACTAGGAGCATCTGTCAACGGAGGTACCTGCTCAGGGGTGCCGTGTTCCGTAACACATTATTTATTTATTTATTCATTTATTTGTTTGAGATCCTGAGGAATCCCAATGAGCTTTTCCAAGGCCCTCCCTGACCGCAGTAGCAAATAGTTTTTACAGAGCTGGTTTGCTTGTCCCAGCGTCTGACCCTCCTCTTTTCACAGCATGGGCTTGGGACCGGCCATGGCAGAGTTAAAAAATGTTGAAAACATTTATTTATTCATTTATTTGTTTGAGATCCTGAGGAATCCCAATGAGCTTTTCCAAGGCCCTCCCTGACCGCAGTAGCAAATATTTTTTACAGAGCTGGTTTGCTTGTCCCAGCATCTGACCCTCCTCTTTTCACAGCACGGGCTTGGGACCGGCCACGGCAGAGTTAAAAAATGTTGAAAACATTATTTATTTATTTATTCATTTATTTGTTTGAGATCCTGAGGAATCCCAATGAGCTTTTCCAAGGCCCTCCCTGACCGCAGTAGTAAATAGTTTTTACAGAGCTGGTTTGCTTGTCCCAGTCTCTGACCCTCCTCTTTTCACAGCACGGGCTTGGGACCGGCCACGGCAGAGTTAAAAAAATGTTGAAAACATTATTTATTAATTTGTTTGAGATCCTGAGGAATCCCAATGAGCTTTTAAAAGGCCCTCCCTGACCGCAGTAGTAAATAGTTTTTACAGAGCTGGTTTGCTTGTCCCAGCATCTGACCCTCCTCTTTTCACAGCACGGGGTTGGGACCGGCCACGGCAGAGTTAAAAAATGTTGAAAACATTATTTATTTATTTATTCATTTATTTGTTTGAGATCCTGAGGAATCCCAATGAGCTTTTCCAAGGCCCTCCCTGACCGCAGTAGCAAATAGTTTTTACAGAGCTGGTTTGCTTGTCCCAGCATCTGACCCTCCTCTTTTCACAGCACGGGCTTGGGACTGGCCACGGCAGAGTTAAAAAATGTTGAAAACATTATTTATTTATTTATTCATTTATTTGTTTGAGATCCTGAGGAATCCCAATGAGCTTTTCCAAGGCCCTCCCTGACCGCAGTAGCAAATAGTTTTTACAGAGCTGGTTTGCTTGTCCCAGCATCTGACCCTTCTCTTTTCACAGCACGGGCTTGGGACCGGCCACGGCAGAGTTAAAAAATTTTAAAAACATTATTTATTCCTTTATTTGTTTGAGATCCTGAGGAATCCCAATGAGCTTTTCCAAGGCCCTCCCTGACCGCAGTAGCAAATAGTTTTTACAGAGCTGGTTTGCTTGTCCAAGCATCTGACCCTCCTCTTTTCACAGCACAGGCTTGGGACCGGCCACGGCAGAGTTAAAAAATGTTGAAAACATTTATTTATTTATTCATTTATTTGTTTGAGATCCTGAGGAATCCCAATGAGCTTTTCCAAGGCCCTCCCTGACCGCAGTAGCAAATAGTTTTTACAGAGCTGGTTTGCTTGTCCCAGCATCTGACCCTCCTCTTTTCACAGCATGGGCTTTTGACCGGCCACGGCAGAGTTAAAAAATGTTGAAAACATTATTTATTTATTTATTCATTTATTTGTTTGAGATCCTGAGGAATCCCAATGAGCTTTTCCAAGGCCCTCCCTGACCGCAGTAGCAAATAGTTTTTACAGAGCTGGTTTGCTTGTCCCAGCATCTGACCCTCCTCTTTTCACAGCACGGGCTTGGGACCGGCCACGGCAGAGTTAAAAAAATGTGGAAAACATTATTTATTCATTTATTTATTTTTTTTGAGATCCTGAGGAATCCCGATGAGCTTTTCCAAGGCCCTCCCTGACCGCAGTAGCAAATAGTTTTTACAGAGCTGGTTTGCTTGTCCCAGCATCTGACCCTCCTCTTTTCACAGCACGGGCTTGGGACCGGCCACGGCAGAGTTAAAAAATGTGGAAAACATTATTTATTTATTCATTTATTTGTTTGAGATCCTGAGGAATCCCGATGAGCTTTTCCAAGGCCCTCCCTGACCGCAGTAGCAAATAGTTTTTACAGAGCTGGTTTGCTTGTCCCAGCATCTGACCCTCCTCTTTTCACAGCACGGGCTTGGGACCGGCCACGGCAGAGTTAAAAAATGTTGAAAACATTTATTTATTTATTCATTTATTTGTTTGAGATCCTGAGGAATCCCAATGAGCTTTTCCAAGGCCCTCCCTGACCGCAGTAGCAAATAGTTTTTACAGAGCTGGTTTGCTTGTCCCAGCATCTGACCCTCCTCTTTTCACAGCACGGGCATGGGACCGGCCACGGCAGAGTTAAAAAAATGTGGAAAACATTATTTATTTATTCATTTATTTGTTTGAGATCCTGAGGAATCCCAATGAGCTTTTCCAAGGCCCTCCCTGACCGCAGTAGCAAATAGTTTTTACAGAGCTGGTTTGCTTGTCCAAGCATCTGACCCTCCTCTTTTCACAGCACAGGCTTGGGACCGGCCACGGCAGAGTTAAAAAATGTTGAAAACATTTATTTATTTATTCATTTATTTGTTTGAGATCCTGAGGAATCCCAATGAGCTTTTCCAAGGCCCTCCCTGACCGCAGTAGCAAATAGTTTTTACAGAGCTGGTTTGCTTGTCCCAGCATCTGACCCTCCTCTTTTCACAGCACGGGCTTTTGACCGGCCACGGCAGAGTTAAAAAATGTTGAAAACATTATTTATTTATTTATTCATTTATTTGTTTGAGATCCTGAGGAATCCCAATGAGCTTTTCCAAGGCCCTCCCTGACCGCAGTAGCAAATAGTTTTTACAGAGCTGGTTTGCTTGTCCCAGCATCTGACCCTCCTCTTTTCACAGCACGGGCTTGGGACCGGCCACGGCAGAGTTAAAAAAATGTGGAAAACATTATTTATTCATTTATTTTTTTTTTTGAGATCCTGAGGAATCCCGAAGAGCTTTTCCAAGGCCCTCCCTGACCGCAGTAGCAAATAGTTTTTACAGAGCTGGTTTGCTTGTCCCAGCATCTGACCCTCCTCTTTTCACAGCACGGGCTTGGGACCGGCCACGGCAGAGTTAAAAAATGTGGAAAACATTATTTATTTATTCATTTATTTGTTTGAGATCCTGAGGAATCCCGATGAGCTTTTCCAAGGCCCTCCCTGACCGCAGTAGCAAATAGTTTTTACAGAGCTGGTTTGCTTGTCCCAGCATCTGACCCTCCTCTTTTCACAGCACGGGCTTGGGACCGGCCACGGCAGAGTTAAAAAATGTTGAAAACATTTATTTATTTATTCATTTATTTGTTTGAGATCCTGAGGAATCCCAATGAGCTTTTCCAAGGCCCTCCCTGACCGCAGTAGCAAATAGTTTTTACAGAGCTGGTTTGCTTGTCCCAGCATCTGACCCTCCTCTTTTCACAGCACGGGCTTGGGACCGGCCACGGCAGAGTTAAAAAATGTTGAAAACATTATTTATTTATTTATTCATTTATTTGTTTGAGATCCTGAGGAATCCCAATGAGCTTTTCCAAGGCCCTCCCTGACCGCAGTAGTAAATAGTTTTTACAGAGCTGGTTTGCTTGTCCCAGTCTCTGACCCTCCTCTTTTCACAGCACGGGCTTGGGACCGGCCACGGCAGAGTTAAAAAATGTTGAAAACATTATTTATTAATTTGTTTGAGATCCTGAGGAATCCCAATGAGCTTTTAAAAGGCCCTCCCTGACCGCAGTAGTAAATAGTTTTTACAGAGCTGGTTTGCTTGTCCCAGCATTGGACCCTCCTCTTTTCACAGCACGGGCTTGGGACCGGCCATGGCAGAGTTAAAAAATGTTGAAAACATTATTTATTTATTCATTTATTTGTTTGAGATCCTGAGGTATCCCAATGAGCTTTTCCAATGCCCTCCCTGACCGAAGTAGCAAATAGTTTTTACAGAGCTGGTTTGCTTGTCCCAGCATCTGACCCTCCTCTTTTCACAGCACGGGGTTGGGACCGGCCACGGCAGAGTTAAAAAATGTTGAAAACATTATTTATTTATTTATTCATTTATTTGTTTGAGATCCTGAGGAATCCCAATGAGCTTTTCCAAGGCCCTCCCTGACCGCAGTAGCAAATAGTTTTTACAGAGCTGGTTTGCTTGTCCCCGCATCTGACCCTCCTCTTTTCACAGCACGGGCTTGGGACCGGCCACGGCAGAGTTAAAAAATGTTGAAAACATTATTTATTTATTTATTCATTCATTTATTTGTTTGAGATCCTGAGGAATCCCAATGAGCTTTTCCAAGGCCCTCCCTGACCGCAGTAGCAAATAGTTTTTACAGAGCTGGTTTGCTTGTCCCAGCATCTGACCCTCCTCTTTTCACAGCACGGGCTTGGGACCGGCCATGGCCGAGTTAAAAAATGTTGAAAACATTATTTATTTATTTATTCATTTATTTGTTTGAGATCCTGAGGAATCCCGATGACCTTTTCCAAGGTCCTCCCTGACCGCAGTAGCAAATAGTTTTTACAGAGCTGGTTTGCTTGTCCCAGCATCTGACCCTCCTCTTTTCACAGCACGGGCTTGGGACCGGCCACGGCAGAGTTAAAAAATGTTGAAAACATTTATTTATTCATTTATTTGTTTGAGATCCTGAGGAATCCCAATGAGCTTTTCCAAGGCCCTCCCTGACCGCAGTAGCAAATAGTTTTTACAGAGCTGGTTTGCTTGTCCCAGCATCTGACCCTCCTCTTTTCACAGCACGGGCTTGGGACCGGCCACGGCAGAGTTAAAAAATGTTGAAAACATTATTTATTTATTCATTTACTTGTTTGAGATCCTGAGGAATCCCAATGAGCTTTTCCAAGGCCCTCCCTGACTGCAGTAGCAAATAGTTTTTACAGAGCTGGTTTGCTTGTCCCAGCATCTGACCCTCCTCTTTTTACAGCACGGGCTTGGGACCGGCCACGGCAGAGTTAAAAAATGTTGAAAACATTATTTATTTATTCATTTATTTGTTTGAGATCCTGAGGAATCCCAATGAGCTTTTCCAAGGCCCTCCCTGACCGCAGTAGCAAATAGTTTTTACAGAGCTGGTTTGCTTGTCCCAGCATCTGACCCTTCTCTTTTCACAGCACGGGCTTGGGACCGGCCACGGCAGAGTTAAAAATTTTTAAAAACATTATTTATTCATTTATTTGTTTGAGATCCTGAGGAATCCCAATGAGCTTTTCCAAGGCCCTCCCTGACCGCAGTAGCAAATAGTTTTTACAGAGCTGGTTTGCTTGTCCCAGCATCTGACCCTCCTATTTTCACAGCACAGGCTTGGGACCGGCCACGGCAGAGTTAAAAAATATTGAAAACATTTATTTATTTATTCATTTATTTGTTTGAGATCCTGAGGAATCCCAATGAGCTTTTCCAAGGCCCTCCCTGACCGCAGTAGCAAATAGTTTTTACAGAGCTGGTTTGCTTGTCCCAGCATCTGACCCTCCTCTTTTCACAGCACGGGCTTGGGACTGGCCACGGCAGAGTTAAAAAAATGTGGAAAACATTATTTATTTATTCATTTATTTTTTTTTTGAGATCCTGAGGAATCCCGATGAGCTTTTCCAAGGCCCTCCCTGACCGCAGTAGCAAATAGTTTTTACAGAGCTGGTTTGCTTGTCCCAGCATCTGACCCTCCTCTTTTCACAGCACGGGCTTGGGACCGGCCACGGCAGAGTTAAAAAATGTGGAAAACATTATTTATTTATTCATTTATTTGTTTGAGATCCTGAGGAATCCCAATGAGCTTTTCCAAGGCCCTCCCTTACCGCAGTAGCAAATAGTTTTTACAGAGCTGGTTTGCTTGTCCCAGCATCTGACCCTCCTCTTTTCACAGCACGGGCTTGGGACCGGCCACGGCAGAGTTAAAAAATGTTGAAAACATTTATTTATTTATTCATTTATTTGTTTGAGATCCTGAGGAATCCCAATGAGCTTTTCCAAGGCCCTCCCTGACCGCAGTAGCAAATAGTTTTTACAGAGCTGGTTTGCTTGTCCCAGCATCTGACCCTCCTCTTTTCACAGCATGGGCTTGGGACTGGCCACGGCAGAGTTAAAAAAATGTGGAAAACATTATTTATTTATTCATTTATTTTTTTTTTGAGATCCTGAGGAATCCCGATGAGCTTTTCCAAGGCCCTCCCTGACCGCAGTAGCAAATAGTTTTTACAGAGCTGGTTTGCTTGTCCCAGCATCTGACCCTCCTCTTTTCAGAGCACGGGCTTGGGACCGGCCACGGCAGAGTTAAAAAATGTGGAAAACATTATTTATTTATTCATTTACTTGTTTGAGATCCTGAGGAATCCCAATGAGCTTTTCCAAGGCCCTCCCTTACCGCAGTAGCAAATAGTTTTTACAGAGCTGGTTTGCTTGTCCCAGCATCTGACCCTCCTCTTTTCACAGCACGGGCTTGGGACCGGCCACGGCAGAGTTAAAAAATGTTGAAAACATTTATTTATTTATTCATTTATTTGTTTGAGATCCTGAGGAATCCCAATGAGCTTTTCCAAGGCCCTCCCTGACCGCAGTAGCAAATAGTTTTTACAGAGCTGGTTTGCTTGACCCAGCATCTGACCCTCCTCTTTTCACAGCACGGGCTTGGGACCGGCCACGGCAGAGTTAAAAAAATGTGGAAAACATTATTTATTTATTCATTTATTTGTTTGAGATCCTGAGGAATCCCAATGAGCTTTTCCAAGGCCCTCCCTGACCGCAGTAGCAAATAGTTTTTACAGAGCTGGTTTGCTTGTCCCAGCATCTGACCCTCCTCTTTTCACAGCACGGGCTTGGGACCGGCCACGGCAGAGTTAAAAAATGTGGAAAACTTTATTTATTTATTCATTTATTTGTTTGAGATCCTGAGGAATCCCAATGAGCTTTTCCAAGGCCCTCCCTGACAGCAGTAGCAAATAGTTTTTACAGAGCTGGTTTGCTTGTCCCAGCATCTGACCCTCCTCTTTTCACAGCACGGGCTTGGGACCGGCCACGGCAGAGTTAAAAAATGTTGAAAACATTATTTATTTATTCATTTATTTGTTTGAGATCCTAAGGAATCCCAAAGAGCTTTTCCAAGGCCCTCCCTGAGAGCAGTAGCAAATAGTTTTTACAGAGCTGGTTTGCTTGTCCCAGGATCTGACCCTCCTCTTTTCACAGCACGGGCTTGCGACCGGCCACCGCAGAGTTAAAAAATGTTGAAAACATTATTTATTTATTCATTTACTTGTTTGAGATCCTGAGGAATCCCAATGAGCTTTTCCAAGGCCCTCCCTGACCGCAGTAGCAAATAGTTTTTACAGAGCTGGTTTGCTTGTCCCAGCATCTGACCCTCCTCTTTTCACAGCACGGGCTTGGGACCGGCCACGGCAGAGTTAAAAAATGTTGAAAACATTATTTATTTATTCATTTATTTGTTTGAGATCCTGAGGAATCCCAATGAGCTTTTCCAAGGCCCTCCCTGACCGCAGTAGCAAATAGTTTTTACAGAGCTGGTTTGCTTGTCCCAGCATCTGACCCTTCTCTTTTCACAGCACGGGCTTGGGACCGGCCACGGCAGAGTTAAAAAATTTTAAAAACATTATTTATTCATTTATTTGTTTGAGATCCTGAGGAATCCCAAAGAGCTTTTCCAAGGCCCTCCCTGACCGCAGTAGCAAATAGTTTTTACAGAGCTGGTTTGCTTGTCCAAGCATCTGACCCTCCTCTTTTCACAGCACAGGCTTGGGACCGGCCACGGCAGAGTTAAAAAATGTTGAAAACATTTATTTATTTATTCATTTATTTGTTTGAGATCCTGAGGAATCCCAATGAGCTTTTCCAAGGCCCTCCCTGACCGCAGTAGCAAATAGTTTTTACAGAGCTGGTTTGCTTGTCCCAGCATCTGACCCTCCTCTTTTCACAGCACTGGCTTGGGACCGGCCACGGCAGAGTTAAAAAATGTTGAAAACATTATTTATTTATTTATTCATTTATTTGTTTGAGATCCTGAGGAATCCCAATGAGCTTTTCCAAGGCCCTCTCTGAGCGTAGTAGCAAATAGTTTTTACAGAGCTGGTTTGCTTGTCCCAGCATCTGACCCTCCTCTTTAAACAGCATGGGCTTGGGACCGGCCACGGCAGAGTTAAAAAATGTTGAAAACATTATTTATTAATTTGTTTGAGATCCTGAGGAATCCCAATGAGCTTTTCCAAGGCCCTCCCTGACCGCAGTAGTAAATAGTTTTTACAGAGCTGGTTTGCTTGTCCCAGCATCTGACCCTCCTCTTTTCACAGCACGGGCTTGGGACCGGCCACGGCAGAGTTAAAAAATGTTGAAAACATTATTTATTTATTTATTCATTTATTTGTTTGAGATCCTGAGGAATCCCAAAGAGCTTTTCCAAGGCCCTCCCTGACCGCAATAGCAAATAGTTTTTACAGAGCTGGTTTGCTTGTTCCAGCATCGGACCCTCCTCTTTTCACAGCACGGGCTTGGGACCGACCACGGCAGAGTTAAAAAATGTTGAAAACATTATTTATTTATTTATTCATTTATTTGTTTGAGATCCTGAGGAATCCCAATGAGCTTTTCCAAGGCCCTCCCTGACCGCAGTAGCAAATAGTTTTTACAGAGCTGGTTTGCTTGTCCCAGCATCTGACCCTCCTCTTTTCACAGCACGGGCTTGGGACCGGCCACGGCAGAGTTAAAAAATGTTGAAAACATTATTTATTCATTCATTTATTTGTTTGAGATCCTGAGGAATCCCAATGAGCTATTCCAAGGCCCTCCCTGACCGCAGTAGCAAATAGTTTTTACAGAGCTGGTTTGCTTGTCCCAGCATCTGACCCTCCTCTTTTCACAGCACGGGCTTGGGACCGGCCACAGCAGAGTTAAAAAATGTTGAAAACATTATTTATTCATTTATTTGTTTGAGATCCTGAGGAATCCCAATGAGCTTTTCCAAGGCCCTCCCTGACTGCAGTAGCAAATAGTTTTTACAGAGCTGGTTTGCTTGTCCCAGCATCTGACCCTTCTCTTTTCACAGCACGGGCTTGGGACCGGCCATGGCAGAGTTAAAAAATGTTGAAAACATTATTTATTTATTTATTCATTTATTTGTTTGAGATCCTCAGGAATCCCAATGAGTTTTTCCAAGGCCCTCACTGACCACAGTATCAAATAGTTTTTACAGAGCTGGTTTGCTTGTCCCAGCATCTGAACCTCCTCTTTTCACAGCACGGGCTTGGGACCGGCCATGGCAGAGTTAAAAAATGTTGAAAACATTATTTATTTATTTATTCATTTATTTGTTTGAGATGCTGAGGAATCCCAATGAGCTTTTCCAAGGCCCTCCCTGACCACAGTAGCAAATAGTTTTTACAGAGCTGGTTTGCTTGTCCCAGCATCTGACCCTCCTCTTTTTCACAGCACGGGCTTGGGACCGGCCACGGCAGAGTTAAAAAATGTTGAAAACATTATTTATTTATTCATTTATTTGTTTGAGATCCTGAGGAATCCCAATGACCTTTTCCAAGGTCCTCCCTGACCGCAGTAACAAATAGTTTTTACAGAGCTGGTTTGCTTGTCCCATTATCTGACCCTCCTCTTTTTACAGCACGGGCTTGGGACCGGCCACGGCAGAGTTAAAAAATGTTGAAAACATTATTTATTTATTCATTTATTTGTTTGAGATCCTGAGGAATCCCAATGAGCTTTTCCAAGGCCCTCCCTGACCGCAGTAGCAAATAGTTTTTACAGAGCTTGTTTGCTTGTCCCAGCGTCTGACCCTCCTCTTTTCACAGCACGGGCTTGGGACCGGCCACGGCAGAGTTAAAAAATGTTGAAAACATTTATTTATTCATTTATTTGTTTGAGATCCTGAGGAATCCCAATGAGCTTTTCCAAGGCCCTCCCTGACCGCAGTAGCAAATAGTGTTTACAGAGCTGGTTTGCTTGTCCCAGCATCTGACCCTCCTCTTTTCACAGCACGGGCTTTCGACCGGCCACGGCAGAGTTAAAAAAATGTTGAAAACATTATTTATTTATTCATTTATTTGTTTGAGAACCTGAGGAATCCCAATGAGCTTTTCCAAGGCCCTCTCTGAGCGCAGTAGCAAATAGTTTTTACAGAGCTGGTTTGCTTCTCCCAGCATCTGACCCTCCTCTTTTTACAGCACGGGCTTGGGACCGGCCACGGCAGAGTTAAAAAATGTTGAAAACATTTATTTATATATTCATTTATTTGTTTGAGATCCTGAGGAATCCCAATGAGCTTTTCCAAGGCCCTCCCTGACCGCAGTAGCAAATCATTTTTACAGAGCTGGTTTGCTTGTCCCAGCATCTGACCCTCCTCTTTTCACAGCACGGGCTTGGGACCGGCCACGGCAGAGTTAAAACATGTTAAAAACATTATCTCAAACAAATAAAGCCTCTCGACTAATCCCATAGAAAACTGAAATTCTGTACCAGTTCCCAGGAATTTTCTTCGGGGCCGTAGCCCCTCCACTTAACCAGGTATTGTAGCTGGTTCCTCCGCCTTCTGCAGTTCAGTATGGCCTCCACCTCATATTCTTCGTCCCCGTTGATTGTGACAGGAGCAGGTGGTTCCGAACTTCTACCAGGAAAGGAATCAGGTACTGCAGGTTTCAAGAGTGAAACGTGGAAGACTGGATGGATCTTGAGGGAATCGGGAAGCGTCAATTCGTAAGATACCTCATTTAATTTTCTCCTCACAGGGAACGGGCCAATAAACTTGGGTGCCAGTTTTTTGGAAGGGCATGCCAATCGGAGATTGGTGGTGGCTAACCATACCAGGTTGCCAGGCTGGAGAACCAACTCACCTCTCCTCCTTTTGTCAAAGAACTCTTTATTGGAGGTCTGAGCCTTGGTCATGGCATCCTGTAAGATTTTGTTGTTCTCCTTAAGGAACTCCAAGATATCCCGGACTGCTGGCACTGTAGGTTCAGGAATAAAGCAGGGCAAGAAAGATGGGTGAAACCCGTAGTTAGCATAGAATGGGGACTGACCTGTAGCCGAGTGTTTGGCATTATTGTATGCAAACTCTGCTGATGGTAGTAGCGAGACCCAGTCATCTTGAACAAAGGTGGTGAAGCATCGGATATATTGCTCGAGGGTCTGGTTGGTCCTCTCAGTCTGCCCGTTAGTCTGGGGATGGTATGCGGAGGACATTGACAGCTTGATTTTCAGTGAATCACATAAAGCACTCCAGAAGCGAGAAGTAAATTGGACACCTCTATCCGACACAATGTTCATTGGGACCCCATGAAGTCTTACAATTTCTCTGATGAAGACCTGCGCCGTCTCAAGCGCGGAGGGTGTACCTCTTAGTGGTATGAAGTGAGCCATTTTCGACAGACGGTCTACTACCACGAAGATTGCAGAATAACCGTCTGATGGAGGAAGTTCCATGATAAAATCCATGGCAATCATCTTCCATGGTCTGTCAGGGACTGGTAGTGGTCTGTGCAGGCCCCATGCCTTATTTCGGGTTGCCTTGCTTCGTGTGCAAACAGTACAGGAGGAAACATATTGTTTACAACACTTCTCTAAGTCGGACCACCAGAACGTGCGCTGCACAAGATCCAGGGTCTTATGGATCCCGAAATGACCAGCCATCGGGTGGTCATGACACAGTCCTAGGATGGACACACGAGCACTTTCTGGAACGAAAATTTGATCCCCTCTCCATAGCAGTCCATTTCTGGGTACCAGTATAGTTCCAGCAGGATGGGGAGCATTTACTGTGGCTTGTCTCAGAGCGGTAAGAAGGTCAGACTGTAATAGCAGAAAGTTACCTTGTGTTAAGATGGTGTCAGGTGCAATGATTTCTTTAGAGCTGTTGTACATTCGAGAGAGAGCATCTGGTTTGGTATTCTTGGAACCCGGTCGGTACGTTATATGGAACGTAAATCTGGAAAAAAAAAGTGCCCACCTTGCTTGGCGAGGTCTCAGGCGTTTGGCCGTCCTCAAATACTCCAGGTTCTTATGATCCGTGAAGATGAGTATGGGATGTGCTGCCCCTTCCAATAGATACCTCCACTCCTCCAGGGCGGTCTTGATTGCAAGGAGCTCCCGATCCCCTACATCATAGTTCTTCTCCGCAGGAGAAAGCTTACGTGAGAAGAAGGCTACCGGATGAATTAGGTCCTTGAGACCTTGACGCTGGGAGATGACTGCTCCTACTGCGATTTCCAAGGCGTCAACTTCGAGGATGTAAGGCAGGGCGGGATCCGGGTGGCTGAGGATAGGGGCAGAAGTAAACAGCTCCTTCAGGGCTGTAAATGCAACTTGCGCCTCGGGAGACCAGTGGAAGCGGGTACCTTGTTTGGTGAGCAGGGTAATAGGGGCGATGATGGAAGAGAACCCCTTGATAAATTTCCTGTAGAAATTTGTGAATCCTATGAAACGCTGAATCCCCTTTTTATCCACCAGTGCGGGCCAATCCAGGATGGCGGAGACCTTCTGAGGGTCCATTTTGACCCCTTCAGAGGAGATTATTAACCCAAGGAATTGGATACTCTGCTGTTCAAATTCGCATTTCTCGGGTTTTGCATAGAGCCGGTGTAGCCGGAGTCGGTGGAGTACCTTTTTAACGTGTTCTCGGTGCTGGGCCAGTGAGGAAGAGAAGACCAAGATATCGTCCAGGTAGACAATTACAAAGATGTCCAGATAGTCTCTGAAGATGTCGTTGACGAAGTGCTGGAAGGTGGCCGGGGCATTGCAGAGCCCGAAAGGCATCACCAAATATTCATAATGCCCGAATCGGGTGCGGAATGCTGTCTTCCATTCGTCCCCCTCCCTAATACGGACCAAATTGTAGGCTCCCCGTAGGTCCAGTTTGGTGAATACAGAGGCGGTTCTTAGTCTCTGGAAGAGTTCAGGAATCAAGGGTAGGGGGTACCGGTTTTTGACCGTAATTTTATTTAACTCACGGTAATCGACACATGGCCGAAGTGAATGGTCTTTTTTCTCCACAAAAAAGATCCCAGCTCCTGCCGGAGAAGTAGAGGGTCGGATGAATCCCTTCCTTAGATTCTCCGTCACATAGTCTTTAAGGGTACCCAATTCTCGTTCCGATAAAGGAAAGATACGTCCGAAAGGGATTTCGGCCCCCGGAAGCAATTCAATTGGACAATCATAGGGGCGGTGGGGGGGTAAGGTCTCAGCCCCCTGTTTACTGAAGACATCCAAGTATTCGTGATAAGATACTGTGACAGAGGAACATATCTCCTTATCAGCGTCCATACAGAGTAGGGTGCTAGGAGCACTATGGCGTACTGGCAGGCAATGATTCTGGCAGTAAGGGGACTGGAACTTGACGTCTCCAGAAGTCCAATTAATCTGCGGGTTGTGTGCCTGCAACCAGGGTAACCCCAGAATAACAGGAAACAAGGGAGAAGAGATGGCATCCAGGCACAACAACTCCTTGTGCCCTTCGAGAGTGGCCACGGGCAATGGAGGGGTTTCTTGGGTAACTGGCCCAGACTTGATGTGGGACCCATCCGCTAGGAAGATGGAGAGTCCCTGCGACTTGGGTCGAAGTGGGATGCGTTGATGGGCAGCAAAGGTAAGGTCAATGAAGCAGCTGCATGCCCCGGAATCAATAATAGCGGTGACCGGAATCGGGCCTTCTGGGAGCTGGAATGAGATAGAGAGAGCCAGGGGAGTGGTATTGTTGACAGAAACTGGATAACTTGAGGGGGATATAGAAAGACACTTACGCATCTTTGCTGGGCATGAGCATACAAAGTGTCCGGCCTCTCCGCAGTACAGACACAGGTTGTTCTGACGCCGTGAGCGTTCTTCTGTTGATAAGGAAGGACGCATAAGCCCAAGTTGCATCGGCTCTGACGTATCCGTTTCAGAAGTAACCGGAGCAGTGTTGCTGGAACGGCCACCGGAGGAGAAGGTGTGGATGGGATTAGGAACCCGTGGCAACATCCAGACTGGGCGGATCTGCTGCGTGGACCTCTCTGCTCTACACTCACGGAGCCGGCGGTCTATCTGTATGGCCAGGGTGATTAATGCCTCCAAGGTCTCGGGTATACCCACTCGGGCCAGTTCATCTTTCAAGTATTCTGAAAGGCCCAGGCGGAACTGATGTCGCAAGGCTGCGTCGTTCCAGTGAGTGTCTGTACTCCAACGCCTGAAGTCAGTGACGTAATCCTCTACGGCTCTACGGCCCTGTTGAAGTGAAGTGAGCGCGGTTTCTGCGGTAGCAGTGCGGGTCTTCGTATAACTGCGCCATTGCATTAAAGAAAGCCGTCATGGAGTCCAGCTGGTCGCTGCGCTCTTCAAGCAGGCGGTGAGCCCAGGACTGAGGTTCACCTTGAAGCAGGGATATGATGAACCCCACTTTGGTTGCTTCCAAGGAGAAGGTTCGGGGTTGCAGGGAGAAGTACAGATTGCAGGCATTGCGGAAGGCTCTAAACTTGCTCCGATCCCCAGAAAACCTTTCCGGCGTAGGGACCCTTGGCTCAGGAGGCAGCATCACCACCGTCGGACCGGAGGGATTCCCGGAGGGAGCCATGGAAGCAGCAGGAACTGTAGGGTCCGTGGAGGGGGTTAGGGACTGAACGCGTCCCTCCAGCTGGGTATAGCCCTCTTGCAGGGACTTAACGGCTTGGGTAAGGGCCGCAAGGTGCTGGCAGATGTCGTCCATAGGAGAGGCTCCTCTAGCAGGCTCAGTCTTGGCTGTGTTGTACTGTCACGGGGTAATGTGGCAGAGCCTGACGTAAGAGGAGTGGCTTACCAGGTAACTGGCATGGCACAGGTTCACCAGAGGCGCTTAGTCTAAGTGTTAGCCGGTTTTCACCAGGGCCCCAGATGGTGGGGATGGATTTGGCTGCTTGCTAACACCAGGTCGCGGTCCCCCGGATTCCCTTGGAGAGCCAGGAACAGGTCCAGGACCAATAGCCGGTAGCAGGTAAACAGATCAGGACGAGACAGGAGGATAGTCAGGACAAGCCAAGGTCAGGGCGGGCAGCAGGTAATCAGAATCCGAAGACAAGCCGGGTCAGGTAAACAGGAACAATCGGAATCCAAAGACAAGCCGGGTCAGGTAAACAGGTACAGCAGATATAACAGGCACAGGGATACAGGAGAGCTGAAGACAACACAGCAAAGTGCAGTGCTGCTGGGCTGTTTAAATAAGGCAGCCTGTTTGCCAATTATTGCAATTAGTCTGCTCTAGGTTAACCCTTTAGGTTGCAGACTCATTACAGCACATCAGTGTGCTCAGGAAGCGTTGCGCAGGGTATTGAGTCTCTGACACACACAGACAGGACAGCAGAAAAGAACTCAGCAAGGACAGCAGGGAAGCATTTTGATAGGCATTTACTATGAATGTCATAGAAAACTAAAACTAGCCTTCTCTTTAAAAGTGAGTTGTAGGACTGTCTAAACAAGTTCTTTTTAACCCATTGCACAGAGTACTGAAGGTTACAAAAAGATGGCAGGGTATTACAACCAGAGTTCCCTCATATATCAGTACTTTTTTATATACAGGATTTATATAGCGCCAACAGTTTGCCCAGCGCTTTACAATGTGAGTGAAGACAATACAGTTACAATACAATTCAAAACAGGAAGAAGCTTGGGAACCCGAGCATATCCTAACGCCTGCACTTGTCCCCCCCGTTAAACGTGCTTTGGGTGAACAGGTCCTTCTGTCTGTCATCCGTAAAAAGAGGTATACCTTTTTTCCCCTTTGACAGTCGAGCCGAAGCACACAGACGGGACAGCAGGAAAGAACTCAGCAAAGACAGCAGGGAAGCATTTTGACAGGCATTTACTATGAATGTCATAGTAAACAGGCCTCTCTACTAATCCCATAGAAAACTAAAAAAAAGCCTTCTCTTTACATGTGAGTTGTAGGACTGTCTAAACAGGTTCTTTTTAACCCATTGCACAGAGTACTGCAGGTTACAACAAGATGGCAGGGTATTACAACCAGAGTTCCCTCAAGTATCAGTACTTTTTTATATAAAGATTTATATAGCACCAACAGTTTGCCCAGCGCTTTAAATTGTGAGTGAAGACAATACAGTTACAATACAATTCAAAACAGGAAGAAGCTTGGAAACCCAAGCATATCCTAACGCCTGCACTTGTCCCCCCCGTTAAACGTGCTTTGGGTGAACAGGTCCTTCTGTCTGTCCTCCGTAAAAAGAGGTATACCTTCTTTCCCCTTTGACAGTCGAGCCGAAGCACACTGTCACGGGGTAACGTGGCAGAGCCTGACGTAAGAGGAGTGGCTTACCAGGTAACTGGCATGGCACAGGTTCACCAGAGGCGCTTAGTCTAAGTGTTAGCCAGTTTTCACCAGGGCCCCAGATGGTGGGGATGGATTTGGCTGCTTGCTAACACCAGGTCGCGGTCCCCCGGATTCCCTGGGAGAGCCAGGAACAGGTCCAGGACCAATAGCCGGTAGCAGGTAAACAGATCAGGACGAGACAGGAGGATAGTCAGGACAAGCCAAGGTCAGGGCGGGCAGCAGGTAATCAGAATCCAAAGACAAGCCGGGTCAGGTAAACAGGAACAATCGGAATCCAAAGACAAGCCGGGTCAGGTAAACAGGTACAGCAGATATAACAGGCACAGGATACAGGAGAGCTGAAGACAACACAGCAAAGTGCAGTGCTGCTGGGCTGTTTAAATAAGGCAGCCTGTTTGCCAATTATTGCAATTAGTCTGCTCTAGGTTAACCCTTTAGGTTGCAGACTCATTACAGCACATCAGTGTGCTCAGGAAGCGTTGCGCAGGGTATTGAGTCTCTGACACACACAGACGGGACAGCAGAAAAGAACTCAGCAAGGACCGCAGGGAAGCATTTTGATAGGCATTTACTATGAATGTCATAGAAAACTAAAACTAGCCTTCTCTTTAAAAGTGAGTTGTAGGACTGTCTAAACAAGTTCTTTTTAACCCATTGCACAGAATACTGAAGGTTACAAAAAGATGGCAGGGTATTACAACCAGAGTTCCCTCATATATCAGTACTTTTTTATATACAGGATTTATATAGCGCCAACAGTTTGCCCAGCGCTTTACAATGTGAGTGAAGACAATACAGTTACAATAAAATTCAAAACAGGAAGAAGCTTGGGAACCCGAGCATATCCTAACGCCTGCACTTGTCCCCCCCGTTAAACGTGCTTTGGGTGAACAGGTCCTTCTGTCTGTCATCCGTAAAAAGAGGTATACCTTTTTTCCCCTTTGACAGTCGAGCCGAAGCACACAGACGGGACAGCAGGAAAGAACTCAGCAAAGACAGCAGGGAAGCATTTTGATAGGCATTTACTATGAATGTCATAGTAAACAGGCCTCTCTACTAATCCCATAGAAAACTAAAAAAAAGCCTTCTCTTTACATGTGAGTTGTAGGACTGTCTAAACAGGTTCTTTTTAACCCATTGCACAGAGTACTGCAGGTTACAACAAGATGGCAGGGAATTACAACCAGAGTTCCCTCAAGTATCAGTACTTTTTTATATAAAGATTTATATAGCGCCAACAGTTTGCCCAGCGCTTTAAATTGTGAGTGAAGACAATACAGTTACAATACAATTCAAAACAGGAAGAAGCTTGGAAACCCAAGCATATCCTAACGCCTGCACTTGTCCCCCCCGTTAAACGTGCTTTGGGTGAACAGGTCCTTCTGTCTGTCCTCCGTAAAAAGAGGTATACCTTCTTTCCCCTTTGACAGTCGAGCCGAAGCACACTGTCACGGGGTAACGTGGCAGAGCCTGACGTAAGAGGAGTGGCTTACCAGGTAACTGGCATGGCACAGGTTCACCAGAGGCGCTTAGTCTAAGTGTTAGCCAGTTTTCACCAGGGCCCCAGATGGTGGGGATGGATTTGGCTGCTTGCTAACACCAGGTCGCGGTCCCCCGGATTCCCTGGGAGAGCCAGGAACAGGTCCAGGACCAATAGCCGGTAGCAGGTAAACAGATCAGGACGAGACAGGAGGATAGTCAGGACAAGCCAAGGTCAGGGCGGGCAGCAGGTAATCAGAATCCAAAGACAAGCCGGGTCAGGTAAACAGGAACAATCGGAATCCAAAGACAAGCCGGGTCAGGTAAACAGGTACAGCAGATATAACAGGCACAGGATACAGGAGAGCTGAAGACAACACAGCAAAGTGCAGTGCTGCTGGGCTGTTTAAATAAGGCAGCCTGTTTGCCAATTATTGCAATTAGTCTGCTCTAGGTTAACCCTTTAGGTTGCAGACTCATTACAGCACATCAGTGTGCTCAGGAAGCGTTGCGCAGGGTATTGAGTCTCTGACACACACAGACAGGACAGCAGAAAAGAACTCAGCAAGGACAGCAGGGAAGCATTTTGATAGGCATTTACTATGAATGTCATAGAAAACTAAAACTAGCCTTCTCTTTAAAAGTGAGTTGTAGGACTGTCTAAACAAGTTCTTTTTAACCCATTGCACAGAGTACTGAAGGTTACAAAAAGATGGCAGGGTATTACAACCAGAGTTCCCTCATATATCAGTACTTTTTTATATACAGGATTTATATAGCGCCAACAGTTTGCCCAGCGCTTTACAATGTGAGTGAAGACAATACAGTTACAATACAATTCAAAACAGGAAGAAGCTTGGGAACCCGAGCATATCCTAACGCCTGCACTTGTCCCCCCCGTTAAACGTGCTTTGGGTGAACAGGTCCTTCTGTCTGTCATCCGTAAAAAGAGGTATACCTTTTTTCCCCTTTGACAGTCGAGCCGAAGCACACAGACGGGACAGCAGGAAAGAACTCAGCAAAGACAGCAGGGAAGCATTTTGATAGGCATTTACTATGAATGTCATAGTAAACAGGCCTCTCTACTAATCCCATAGAAAACTAAAAAAGCCTTCTCTTTACATGTGAGTTGTAGGACTGTCTAAACAGGTTCTTTTTAACCCATTGCACAGAGTACTGCAGGTTACAACAAGATGGCAGGGTATTACAACCAGAGTTCCCTCAAGTATCAGTACTTTTTTTTATATAAAGATTTATATAGCACCAACAGTTTGCCCAGCGCTTTAAATTGTAAGTGAAGACAATACAGTTACAATACAATTCAAAACAGGAAGAAGCTTGGAAACCCAAGCATATCCTAACGCCTGCACTTGTCCCCCCCGTTAAACGTGCTTTGGGTGAACAGGTCCTTCTGTCTGTCATCCGTAAAAAGAGGTATACCTTCTTTCCCCTTTGACAGTCGAGCCGAAGCACACTGTCACGGGGTAACGTGGCAGAGCCTGACGTAAGAGGAGTGGCTTACCAGGTAACTGGCATGGCACAGGTTCACCAGAGGTGCTTAGTCTAAGTGTTAGCCAGTTTTCACCAGGGCCCCAGATGGTGGGGATGGATTTGGCTGCTTGCTAACACCAGGTCGCGGTCCCCCGGATTCCCTGGGAGAGCCAGGAACAGGTCCAGGACCAATAGCCGGTAGCAGGTAAACAGATCAGGACGAGACAGGAGGATAGTCAGGACAAGCCAAGGTCAGGGCGGGCAGCAGGTAATCAGAATCCAAAGACAAGCCGGGTCAGGTAAACAGGAACAATCGGAATCCAAAGACAAGCTGGGTCAGGTAAACAGGTACAGCAGATATAACAGGCACAGGATACAGGAGAGCTGAAGACAACACAGCAAAGTGCAGTGCTGCTGGGCTGTTTAAATAAGGCAGCCTGTTTGCCAATTATTGCAATTAGTCTGCTCTAGGTTAACCCTTTAGGTTGCAGACTCATTACAGCACATCAGTGTGCTCAGGAAGCGTTGCGCAGGGTATTGAGTCTCTGACACACACAGACGGGACAGCAGAAAAGAACTCAGCAAGGACCGCAGGGAAGCATTTTGATAGGCATTTACTATGAATGTCATAGAAAACTAAAACTAGCCTTCTCTTTAAAAGTGAGTTGTAGGACTGTCTAAACAAGTTCTTTTTAACCCATTGCACAGAGTACTGAAGGTTACAAAAAGATGGCAGGGTATTACAACCAGAGTTCCCTCATATATCAGTACTTTTTTATATACAGGATTTATATAGCGCCAACAGTTTGCCCAGCGCTTTACAATGTGAGTGAAGACAATACAGTTACAATACAATTCAAAACAGGAAGAAGCTTGGGAACCCGAGCATATCCTAACGCCTGCACTTGTCCCCCCCGTTAAACGTGCTTTGGGTGAACAGGTCCTTCTGTCTGTCATCCGTAAAAAGAGGTATACCTTTTTTCCCCTTTGACAGTCGAGCCGAAGCACACAGACGGGACAGCAGGAAAGAACTCAGCAAAGACAGCAGGGAAGCATTTTGATAGGCATTTACTATGAATGTCATAGTAAACAGGCCTCTCTACTAATCCCATAGAAAACTAAAAAAAGCCTTCTCTTTACATGTGAGTTGTAGGACTGTCTAAACAGGTTCTTTTTAACCCATTGCACAGAGTACTGCAGGTTACAACAAGATGGCAGGGTATTACAACCAGAGTTCCCTCAAGTATCAGTACTTTTTTTATATAAAGATTTATATAGCGCCAACAGTTTGCCCAGCGCTTTAAATTGTGAGTGAAGACAATACAGTTACAATACAATTCAAAACAGGAAGAAGCTTGGAAACCCAAGCATATCCTAACGCCTGCACTTGTCCCCCCCCGTTAAACGTGCTTTGGGTGAACAGGTCCTTCTGTCTGTCCTCCGTAAAAAGAGGTATACCTTCTTTCCCCTTTGACAGTCTGTTATACCTGAAGGGTTTCACATGTACTGTCACTTTAAGGCTGGCTCCACCCAGGAGTGATGACAAGGGTCAAGGGGCAGAGTGGCCATCTTTAGACACATGTAGAGATGTATGATATGCAGAGCTGTCCTGTAATGCTGTACAGTGAGTCCTGAATAAACCACCGTTGTTCCAGACCAGAGTCCTGTGTCTCTCACAACACGGAGAATATAACAGTGGCGACGAGGATGGGATTTACAAGGTTACTATCCGTGTGAGAAAGGAAAGGAAGAAAAAAAAACTCTGGATTGTCAGGAATACAAACACCCACAGAGCCCAGCAGGAAAATGTCATTGATCGGGACATTAAGTGAATTTGATGGCGAACAGACAACGTGGATTTCTTGGATTGAAAGATTAGAACAATATTTCTGTGCAAATGCCATCCCAGACGACAGGCAAGTAGCAGTGTTTCTGACAGTGGTTGGTGCTAGGACATATGACACTCTTAGGGATCTCCTTTTCCCTGAAAAACCAGCAACTAAGACTTTGGCAGAGCTCCTGACACTGTTAGGAAATCACTTCCAGCCTAAACCACTAGAGATTGCAGAAAGATTCCGGTTCTATCAGCGGCAGCAGCAGCCAGGTGAAGATATTAAGGCTTACGTGCTCGCCCTTCGCAGACTAGCCTCAACCTGTTCTTTTGGGGAGTATTTACCAACTGCACTGAGGGATAAGTTTGTCATGGGACTGAATAGTGAGTCTAGCCAAAAGAGACTGTTAACAGAGAAAGACCTTACCCTTACAAAGGCAATTGAGATAGCTTCAGTGATGGAAATGGCTGTGAAAGATACAGAAGCTTTGAACCCCCAGAGCAGAAGGGAAGAGGTTAAAGAGGAAGTTTTCAGAACAGCAGTCAAGCAAACTGCAGCTAACTGTAAATATAGACCCTCACCAACCAGGACGTCAGCTTGCTACCGTTGTGGGAATACAGACCATGATCACAAAGTCTGCCGGTTTAAGGATCAGCTCTGTCATAATTGTGGAAAGGCAGGCCATCTGAAACGAGTCTGCCGTAGTAAGAAGGTGCGAAATAAACAACCTCTGAACCCCAGGACAAAGGCATATATGGTGGGAAGATATACATCGTCATCTGAATCAGAGGATGAGGAAGTGCTCCACAGATTGGACATACATCATATGCATTCAGCACCCTCAGCAATGACTGTAGAGGTAACCGTGGAAGGAAAGAAACTCAAGATGGATGTAGACACAGGAGCAGCAGTTTCAGTTATCACCCAGAAACAATGGAGAAAACTTCTGATCCGAACAACTGTCCGTCCAACACCAATCAAACTGCAGACATATTCAAAGCAGATACTCCACCCACTGGGGTACGTGAAAGTACAGGTATCCTACAAGGGTCAGACAAAGAGAATGCCATTATATATCCTAGAACATGGGGGACCCCCTCTTTTTGGGAGAGACTGGATTGCTCACTTTGGCATGCCAGACATCGCCATTAACCCCTGCAACACCGTGACCATCCCATCAGGGGATGAAGAGGGATGGGTGAAGTCCCTGAAACAGCGATTCCCGCAAGTCTTTGATAACCATTTGGGAAAAATAAAGCATGACTGTGTGAGACTCAGGCTGAAACCCAATGCCCAGCCTAGGTTCTTCAAAGCTCGGACGGTACCTTTCGCACTCCGAGCAGGTGTGGAAGCTGAACTAAGCCGGCTGGAGGAACAAGGTGTCATCTCAAAGGTAGAGCACAGCGAGTGGGCATCACCAGTTGTACCAGTAAAGAAAGCGAATGGGGACTTACGCATTTGTGGCGATTTCCGCATGGCACTAAATTCTCAACTGGAGATAGACCAGTATCCCCTACCCAGAGTAGATGACATTTTTGCCTCTCTTGCAGGAGGTCAAAAGTTCACCAAGCTTGATCTCAGGCAAGCTTATTTACAGTTTGAGGTCCACCCTTCGTCCCGCAAGTTTCTAACAATCAACACTCACAAGGGACTGTATGAATACAATCGGATGGTGTTTGGTGTAGCCTCCGCCCCAGCCATTTGGCAACGCAAAATGGATGAGATTTTGGCGGACATTCCTTTCACACAGTGCCTGTTAGATGACATGCTCATCACGGGCCTGACGGACCAGGAACACAAGCGTAACGTGGAGCTTGTGTTGGCCAGACTCCAAGAGCAGGGTCTAAAAGTGAACTTAGCGAAATGCCAATTCATGGTACCTAAATTGGAGTTTTGTGGCCACCTTGTGGATGCAGAGGGTATACACACCACGGAAGCCAAAGTTGATGCTTTAGTAAAAGCTCCAGCCCCGACCAACGTCCAGCAGCTGCGATCATACCTGGGCTTGCTGAACTATTACCACAAATTCCTGCCGGATCTAGCACACACTTTGTTTCCATTAAACAAGCTTTTGGAGAAACACTCCAGATGGAACTGGTCGGCTGCATGCCAACGTGCTTTTGAAGTTTCTAAGCGAAAGCTGTTGGCGTCACGCATGCTCGTGCACTATGACCTCCAAAGGCCTCTCACCTTGGCTTGTGATGCCTCACCCTATGGTCTAGGGGCTGTACTATCTCACGTTTTACCAGATGGGTCAGAGAAACCTGTGGCATTCGCCTCCAGGTCCTTGACAAAAGCAGAAAGCAATTACTCTCACATTGACAAAGAGGCTCTGGCGCTCATATGGGCAATTAAGAAGTTTCATCTTTACCTGTATGGTAGGGAATTCACCATACTGACTGATCATAAACCACTCCTTCAGATCTTTAGCCCTGACAAAGGCATCTCCCAGACGACTGCAGCCCGTCTTCAACGCTATGCCCTATTCTTGGGAGCATATAGCTACAAAATCCAGTATCGCAGCCATGATGCCAACGCTAATGCAGACGCCATGTCCCGTCTGACAAGGACATTAACAGACTCTTCTCCACCTGTCAAGAGTTGTCGTTACACTAGCCTGTCCTTTCTGTCTTCCGGGGAAGTAGCAGCCCATACAGCCAAGGATACCTTCCTTAAGACAATACTCTCCTGGGTACGGTACGGTTGGCCTGCAACTGTCACACAGGATTATGAGCCTTACTTCCGTAGGCGTCTGGAATTAACTGTGTCTGGCAACTGTGTTTTATGGGGAGACCGAGTGATCGTTCCACAGACCCTCCGGAGACACATTCTGGAATTGCTACATACTGGTCATCCCGGGGGCACACGTATGAAACAAAAGGCCCGAGGCTATGTGTGGTGGCCAAACCTCGACTCCGATATCACGACATATGTGAATGCGTGTGCTGGATGTGCACAAACTGCGAGAGACCCTCCTCGAGGGTGCGTCCAGCCCTGGACTTGGCCCACGGTTCCCTGGTTTCGCCTACACTTGGACTTTGCAGGCCCGATCAGAGGACACACCTTTTTGATCATTATTGATGCCCATTCAAAGTGGCCTGAGGTCGTTCCTGTTACTCAGCCAACGACTAAGGCGACGATTTCCATACTGTTACATCTCGCTGCTACGTTTGGATACCCCAGAGAAATTGTCACAGACAACGGTGCACAATTCACAAGCCAGGAGTTTCAGGGTTTCCTGACTGCCCACAACATCAAACACAAGTTGACCGCACCTTACCACCCGGCTACAAATGGTCAAGCAGAAAGGTTTGTACAGACCTTCAAACGCTATTTCAAAGCTACTGTGGCTACAAGTAAACAACAGTCCCTGTCACCCCAGCAGCTGGACTCCTTCCTTTCTGCTTACAGAACCACACCACATGCAACCACTGGGAAAACTCCAGCTGAACTTCTTTTGGGTCGGCAGCCATGGACTGTTTTGGATATGCTCCGCCCTCAAACGGTCCAGGAACATGTACGGCAGTCCCAAGACAAGAGGGTCGAACACGACGAGATTCCCCGTTTTACAGCCCAGCAAAAGGTATGGGCCCGATCTTATGGCGCTTCCAACACTCGTTGGCTTCCTGCTATCGTCGCAGAGACTTTGGGACCCAAAATGTATAGGGTCTGCCTGGAAGATGGTTCCATTTGCAGAAGGCATGTGGACCAATTGCGTTCTCGTTCTCAGCTGCCCGAATCCCTGACATCGGCTGCACCTCCAGTGTCTCAAGGATCTGCTCCTACCGGATCAGGAGGCATTGAGACTGATGCTTGGGGAGACTCTGAACTTTTGAACTCAGCTCCAACAGAGCCCTCCAGCCCTGGTCCAGAGGTCTGCTCACCCTCTGAGCTAGGGAATCCCCTCTTGGCCCCGCCGGTGTCCATTCCGGCCAGCCCTGCTTCCTCCAGCCCCGAGTCGCTGGGTGCCCGTCCTCAACGACACTGTCGCCCTCCTGACCGGTTTCAAATGCAAGACCGGTTACGAGACTTTCGACGGGCCCGCCGAAAGTGATCCGCTGCCATTTTCCCCCCGGAGCTTCCCTGGAAGTTGTTCTCACATCCGGACGTGGAAGAAACCATGTAAATCTCCTGAGTTGGAGGACTGTATTGGACAATTATGAGTTACTGTTTTATGCCTGTTCTCGTTTTGTTGTTTTTTTTTTTTGTTTTTTGTTTTTTTTTTAGGTATGGATGGAAGGTGTTATACCTGAAGGGTTTCACATGTACTGTCACTTTAAGGCTGGCTCCACCCAGGAGTGATGACAAGGGTCAAGGGGCAGAGTGGCCATCTTTAGACACATGTAGAGATGTATGATATGCAGAGCTGTCCTGTAATGCTGTACAGTGAGTCCTGAATAAACCACCGTTGTTCCAGACCAGAGTCCTGTGTCTCTCACAACACGGAGAATATAACACAGTCGAGCCGAAGCACACTGTCACGGGGTAACGTGGCAGAGCCTGACGTAAGAGGAGTGGCTTACCAGGTAACTGGCATGGCACAGGTTCACCAGAGGCGCTTAGTCTAAGTGTTAGCCGGTTTTCACCAGGGCCCCAGATGGTGGGGATGGATTTGGCTGCTTGCTAACACCAGGTCGCGGTCCCCCGGATTCCCTGGGAGAGCCAGGAACAGGTCCAGGACCAATAGCCGGTAGCAGGTAAACAGATCAGGACGAGACAGGAGGATAGTCAGGACAAGCCAAGGTCAGGGCGGGCAGCAGGTAATCAGAATCCAAAGACAAGCCGGGTCAGATAAACAGGAACAATCAGAATCCAAAGACAAGCCGGGTCAGGTAAACAGGTACAGCAGATATAACAGGCACAGGATACAGGAGAGCTGAAGACAACACAGCAAAGTGCAGTGCTGCTGGGCTGTTTAAATAAGGCAGCCTGTTTGCCAATTATTGCAATTAGTCTGCTCTAGGTAAACCCTTTAGGTTGCAGACTCATTACAGCACATCAGTGTGCTCAGGAAGCGTTGCGCAGGGTATTGAGTCTCTGACACACACAGACAGGACAGCAGAAAAGAACTCAGCAAGGACAGCAGGGAAGCATTTTGATAGGCATTTACTATGAATGTCATAGAAAACTAAAACTAGCCTTCTCTTTAAAAGTGAGTTGTAGGACTGTCTAAACAAGTTCTTTTTAACCCTTTGCACAGAGTACTGAAGGTTACAAAAAGATGGCAGGGTATTACAACCAGAGTTCATTCATATATCAGTACTTTTTTATATACAGGATTTATATAGCGCCAACAGTTTGCCCAGCGCTTTACAATGTGAGTGAAGACAATACAGTTACAATACAATTCAAAACAGGAAGAAGCTTGGAAACCCAAGCATATCCTAACGCCTGCACTTGTCCCCCCCGTTAAACGTGCTTTGGGTGAACAGGTCCTTCTGTCTGTCATCCGTAAAAAGAGGTATACCTTTTTTCCCCTTTGACAGTCGAGCCGAAGCACACAGACGGGACAGCAGGAAAGAACTCAGCAAAGACAGCAGGGAAGCATTTTGATAGGCATTTACTATGAATGTCATAGTAAACAGGCCTCTCTACTAATCCCATAGAAAACTAAAAAAAGCCTTCTCTTTACATGTGAGTTGTAGGACTGTCTAAACAGGTTCTTTTTAACCCATTGCACAGAGTACTGCAGGTTACAACAAGATGGCAGGGTATTACAACCAGAGTTCCCTCAAGTATCAGTACTTTTTTTTATATAAAGATTTATATAGCGCCAACAGTTTGCCCAGCGCTTTAAATTGTGAGTGAAGACAATACAGTTACAATACAATTCAAAACAGGAAGAAGCTTGGAAACCCAAGCATATCCTAACACCTGCACTTGTCCCCCCCGTTAAACGTGCTTTGGGTGAACAGGTCCTTCTGTCTGTCCTCCGTAAAAAGAGGTATACCTTCTTTCCCCTTTGACAGTCGAGCCGAAGCACACTGTCACGGGGTAACGTGGCAGAGCCTGACGTAAGAGGAGTGGCTTACCAGGTAACTGGCATGGCACAGGTTCACCAGAGGCGCTTAGTCTAAGTGTTAGCCGGTTTTCACCAGGGCCCCAGATGGTGGGGATGGATTTGGCTGCTTGCTAACACCAGGTCGCGGTCCCCCAGATTCCCTGGGAGAGCCAGGAACAGGTCCAGGACCAATAGCCGGTAGCAAGTAAACAGATCAGGACAAGACAGGAGGATAGTCAGGACAAGCCAAGGTCAGGGCGGGCAGCAGGTAATCAGAATCCAAAGACAAGCCGGGTCAGGTAAACAGGAACAATCGGAATCCAAAGACAAGCCGGGTCAGGTAAACAGGTACAGCAGATATAACAGGCACAGGATACAGGAGAGCTGAAGACAACACAGCAAAGTGCAGTGCTGCTGGGCTGTTTAAATAAGGCAGCCTGTTTGCCAATTATTGCAATTAGTCTGCTCTAGGTTAACCCTTTAGGTTGCAGACTCATTACAGCACATCAGTGTGCTCAGGAAGCGTTGCGCAGGGTATTGAGTCTCTGACACACACAGACAGGACAGCAGAAAAGAACTCAGCAAGGACAGCAGGGAAGCATTTTGATAGGCATTTACTATGAATGTCATAGAAAACTAAAACTAGCCTTCTCTTTAAAAGTGAGTTGTAGGACTGTCTAAACAAGTTCTTTTTAACCCATTGCACAGAGTACTGAAGGTTACAAAAAGATGGCAGGGTATTACAACCAGAGTTCCCTCATATATCAGTACTTTTTTATATACAGGATTTATATAGCGCCAACAGTTTGCCCAGCGCTTTACAATGTGAGTGAAGACAATACAGTTACAATACAATTCAAAACAGGAAGAAGCTTGGAAACCCAAGCATATCCTAACGCCTGCACTTGTCCCCCCCGTTAAACGTGCTTTGGGTGAACAGGTCCTTCTGTCTGTCATCCGTAAAAAGAGGTATACCTTTTTTCCCCTTTGACAGTCGAGCCGAAGCACACAGACGGGACAGCAGGAAAGAACTCAGCAAAGACAGCAGGGAAGCATTTTGATAGGCATTTACTATGAATGTCATAGTAAACAGGCCTCTCTACTAATCCCATAGAAAACTAAAAAAAGCCTTCTCTTTACATGTGAGTTGTAGGACTGTCTAAACAGGTTCTTTTTAACCCATTGCACAGAGTACTGCAGGTTACAACAAGATGGCAGGGTATTACAACCAGAGTTCCCTCAAGTATCAGTACTTTTTTTATATAAAGATTTATATAGCGCCAACAGTTTGCCCAGCGCTTTAAATTGTGAGTGAAGACAATACAGTTACAATACAATTCAAAACAGGAAGAAGCTTGGAAACCCAAGCATATCCTAACGCCTGCACTTGTCCCCCCCGTTAAACGTGCTTTGGGTGAACAGGTCCTTCTGTCTGTCCTCCGTAAAAAGAGGTATACCTTCTTTCCCCTTTGACAGTCGAGCCGAAGCACACTGTCACGGGGTAACGTGGCAGAGCCTGACGTAAGAGGAGTGGCTTACCAGGTAACTGGCATGGCACAGGTTCACCAGAGGCGCTTAGTCTAAGTGTTAGCCGGTTTTCACCAGGGCCCCAGATGGTGGGGATGGATTTGGCTGCTTGCTAACACCAGGTCGCGGTCCCCCAGATTCCCTGGGAGAGCCAGGAACAGGTCCAGGACCAATAGCCGGTAGCAGGTAAACAGATCAGGACAAGACAGGAGGATAGTCAGGACAAGCCAAGGTCAGGGCGGGCAGCAGGTAATCAGAATCCAAAGACAAGCCGGGTCAGGTAAACAGGAACAATCGGAATCCAAAGACAAGCCGGGTCAGGTAAACAGGTACAGCAGATATAACAGGCACAGGATACAGGAGAGCTGAAGACAACACAGCAAAGTGCAGTGCTGCTGGGCTGTTTAAATAAGGCAGCCTGTTTGCCAATTATTGCAATTAGTCTGCTCTAGGTTAACCCTTTAGGTTGCAGACTCATTACAGCACATCAGTGTGCTCAGGAAGCGTTGCGCAGGGTATTGAGTCTCTGACACACACAGACGGGACAGCAGAAAAGAACTCAGCAAGGACAGCAGGGAAGCATTTTGATAGGCATTTACTATGAATGTCATAGAAAACTAAAACTAGCCTTCTCTTTAAAAGTGAGTTGTAGGACTGTCTAAACAAGTTCTTTTTAACCCATTGCACAGAGTACTGAAGGTTACAAAAAGCTGGCAGGGTATTACAACCAGAGTTCATTCATATATCAGTACTTTTTTATATACAGGATTTATATAGCGCCAACAGTTTGCCCAGCGCTTTACAATGTGAGTGAAGACAATACAGTTACAATACAATTCAAAACAGGAAGAAGCTTGGGAACCCGAGCATATCCTAACGCCTGCACTTGTCCCCCCCGTTAAACGTGCTTTGGGTGAACAGGTCCTTCTGTCTGTCATCCGTAAAAAGAGGTATACCTTTTTTCCCCTTTGATAGTCGAGCCGAAGCACACAGACGGGACAGCAGGAAAGAACTCAGCAAAGACAGCAGGGAAGCATTTTGATAGGCATTTACTATGAATGTCATAGTAAACAGGCCTCTCTACTAATCCCATAGAAAACTAAAAAAAAGCCTTCTCTTTACATGCGAGTTGTAGGACTGTCTAAACAGGTTCTTTTTAACCCATTGCACAGAGTACTGCAGGTTACAACAAGATGGCAGGGTATTACAACCAGAGTTCCCTCAAGTATCAGTACTTTTTTTATATAAAGATTTATATAGCGCCAACAGTTTGCCCAGCGCTTTAAATTGTGAGTGAAGACAATACAGTTACAATACAATTCAAAACAGGAAGAAGCTTGGAAACCCAAGCATATCCTAACGCCTGCACTTGTCCCCCCCGTTAAACGTGCTTTGGGTGAACAGGTCCTTCTGTCTGTCCTCCGTAAAAAGAGGTATACCTTCTTTCCCCTTTGACAGTCGAGCCGAAGCACACTGTCACGGGGTAACGTGGCAGAGCCTGACGTAAGAGGAGTGGCTTACCAGGTAACTGGCATGGCACAGGTTCACCAGAGGCGCTTAGTCTAAGTGTTAGCCGGTTTTCACCAGGGCCCCAGATGGTGGGGATGGATTTGGCTGCTTGCTAACACCAGGTCGCGGTCCCCCGGATTCCCTGGGAGAGCCACGAACAGGTCCAGGACCAATAGCCGGTAGCAGGTAAACAGATCAGGACGAGACAGGAGGATAGTCAGGACAAGCCAAGGTCAGGGCGGGCAGCAGGTAATCAGAATCCAAAGACAAGCCGGGTCAGGTAAACAGGAACAATCGGAATCCAAAGACAAGCCGGGTCAGGTAAACAGGTACAGCAGATATAACAGGCACAGGATACAGGAGAGCTGAAGACAACACAGCAAAGTGCAGTGCTGCTGGGCTGTTTAAATAAGGCAGCCTGTTTGCCAATTATTGCAATTAGTCTGCTCTAGGTTAACCCTTTAGGTTGCAGACTCATTACAGCACATCAGTGTGCTCAGGAAGCGTTGCGCAGGGTATTGAGTCTCTGACACACACAGACAGGACAGCAGAAAAGAACTCAGCAAGGACAGCAGGGAAGCATTTTGATAGGCATTTACTATGAATGTCATAGAAAACTAAAACTAGCCTTCTCTTTAAAAGTGAGTTGTAGGACTGTCTAAACAAGTTCTTTTTAACCCATTGCACAGAGTACTGAAGGTTACAAAAAGATGGCAGGGTATTACAACCAGAGTTCATTCATATATCAGTACTTTTTTATATACAGGATTTATATAGCGCCAACAGTTTGCCCAGCGCTTTACAATGTGAGTGAAGACAATACAGTTACAATACAATTCAAAACAGGAAGAAGCTTGGAAACCCAAGCATATCCTAACGCCTGCACTTGTCCCCCCCGTTAAACGTGCTTTGAGTGAACAGGTCCTTCTGTCTGTCATCCGTAAAAAGAGGTATACCTTTTTTCCCCTTTGACAGTCGAGCCGAAGCACACAGACGGGACAGCAGGAAAGAACTCAGCAAAGACAGCAGGGAAGCATTTTGATAGGCATTTACTATGAATGTCATAGTAAACAGGCCTCTCTACTAATCCCATAGAAAACTAAAAAAAGCCTTCTCTTTACATGTGAGTTGTAGGACTGTCTAAACAGGTTCTTTTTAACCCATTGCACAGAGTACTGCAGGTTACAACAAGATGGCAGGGTATTACAACCAGAGTTCCCTCAAGTATCAGTACTTTTTTTATATAAAGATTTATATAGCGCCAACAGTTTGCCCAGCGCTTTAAATTGTGAGTGAAGACAATACAGTTACAATACAATTCAAAACAGGAAGAAGCTTGGAAACCCAAGCATATCCTAACGCCTGCACTTGTCCCCCCCCGTTAAACGTGCTTTGGGTGAACAGGTCCTTCTGTCTGTCCTCCGTAAAAAGAGGTATACCTTCTTTCCCCTTTGACAGTCGAGCCGAAGCACACTGTCACGGGGTAACGTGGCAGAGCCTGACGTAAGAGGAGTGGCTTACCAGGTAACTGGCATGGCACAGGTTCACCAGAGGCGCTTAGTCTAAGTGTTAGCCAGTTTTCACCAGGGCCCCAGATGGTGGGGATGGATTTGGCTGCTTGCTAACACCAGGTCGCGGTCCCCCGGATTCCCTGGGAGAGCCAGGAACAGGTCCAGGACCAATAGCCGGTAGCAGGTAAACAGATCAGGACGAGACAGGAGGATAGTCAGGACAAGCCAAGGTCAGGGCGGGCAGCAGGTAATCAGAATCCAAAGACAAGCCGGGTCAGGTAAACAGGAACAATCGGAATCCAAAGACAAGCCGGGTCAGGTAAACAGGTACAGCAGATATAACAGGCACAGGATACAGGAGAGCTGAAGACAACACAGCAAAGTGCAGTGCTGCTGGGCTGTTTAAATAAGGCAGCCTGTTTGCCAATTATTGCAATTAGTCTGCTCTAGGTTAACCCTTTAGGTTGCAGACTCATTACAGCACATCAGTGTGCTCAGGAAGCGTTGCGCAGGGTATTGAGTCTCTGACACACACACAGACGGGACAGCAGAAAAGAACTCAGCAAGGATAGCAGGGAAGCATTTTGATAGGCATTTACTATGAATGTCATAGAAAACTAAAACTAGCCTTCTCTTTAAAAGTGAGTTGTAGGACTGTCTAAACAAGTTCTTTTTAACCCATTGCACAGAGTACTGAAGGTTACAAAAAGATGGCAGGGTATTACAACCAGAGTTCCCTCATATATCAGTACTTTTTTATATACAGGATTTATATAGCGCCAACAGTTTGCCCAGCGCTTTACAATGTGAGTGAAGACAATACAGTTACAATACAATTCAAAACAGGAAGAAGCTTGGGAACCCGAGCATATCCTAACGCCTGCACTTGTCCCCCCCGTTAAACGTGCTTTGGGTGAACAGGTCCTTCTGTCTGTCATCCGTAAAAAGAGGTATACCTTTTTTCCCCTTTGACAGTCGAGCCGAAGCACACAGACGGGACAGCAGGAAAGAACTCAGCAAAGACAGCAGGGAAGCATTTTGATAGGCATTTACTATGAATGTCATAGTAAACAGGCCTCTCTACTAATCCCATAGAAAACTAAAAAAAGCCTTCTCTTTACATGTGAGTTGTAGGACTGTCTAAACAGGTTCTTTTTAACCCATTGCACAGAGTACTGCAGGTTACAACAAGATGGCAGGGTATTACAACCAGAGTTCCCTCAAGTATCAGTACTTTTTTTATATAAAGATTTATATAGCGCCAACAGTTTGCCCAGCGCTTTAAATTGTGAGTGAAGACAATACAGTTACAATACAATTCAAAACAGGAAGAAGCTTGGAAACCCAAGCATATCCTAACGCCTGCACTTGTCCCCCCCCGTTAAACGTGCTTTGGGTGAACAGGTCCTTCTGTCTGTCCTCCGTAAAAAGAGGTATACCTTCTTTCCCCTTTGACAGTCTGTTATACCTGAAGGGTTTCACATGTACTGTCACTTTAAGGCTGGCTCCACCCAGGAGTGATGACAAGGGTCAAGGGGCAGAGTGGCCATCTTTAGACACATGTAGAGATGTATGATATGCAGAGCTGTCCTGTAATGCTGTACAGTGAGTCCTGAATAAACCACCGTTGTTCCAGACCAGAGTCCTGTGTCTCTCACAACACGGAGAATATAACAGTGGCGACGAGGATGGGATTTACAAGGTTACTATCCGTGTGAGAAAGGAAAGGAAGAAAAAAAAACTCTGGATTGTCAGGAATACAAACACCCACAGAGCCCAGCAGGAAAATGTCATTGATCGGGACATTAAGTGAATTTGATGGCGAACAGACAACGTGGATTTCTTGGATTGAAAGATTAGAACAATATTTCTGTGCAAATGCCATCCCAGACGACAGGCAAGTAGCAGTGTTTCTGACAGTGGTTGGTGCTAGGACATATGACACTCTTAGGGATCTCCTTTTCCCTGAAAAACCAGCAACTAAGACTTTGGCAGAGCTCCTGACACTGTTAGGAAATCACTTCCAGCCTAAACCACTAGAGATTGCAGAAAGATTCCGGTTCTATCAGCGGCAGCAGCAGCCAGGTGAAGATATTAAGGCTTACGTGCTCGCCCTTCGCAGACTAGCCTCAACCTGTTCTTTTGGGGAGTATTTACCAACTGCACTGAGGGATAAGTTTGTCATGGGACTGAATAGTGAGTCTAGCCAAAAGAGACTGTTAACAGAGAAAGACCTTACCCTTACAAAGGCAATTGAGATAGCTTCAGTGATGGAAATGGCTGTGAAAGATACAGAAGCTTTGAACCCCCAGAGCAGAAGGGAAGAGGTTAAAGAGGAAGTTTTCAGAACAGCAGTCAAGCAAACTGCAGCTAACTGTAAATATAGACCCTCACCAACCAGGACGTCAGCTTGCTACCGTTGTGGGAATACAGACCATGATCACAAAGTCTGCCGGTTTAAGGATCAGCTCTGTCATAATTGTGGAAAGGCAGGCCATCTGAAACGAGTCTGCCGTAGTAAGAAGGTGCGAAATAAACAACCTCTGAACCCCAGGACAAAGGCATATATGGTGGGAAGATATACATCGTCATCTGAATCAGAGGATGAGGAAGTGCTCCACAGATTGGACATACATCATATGCATTCAGCACCCTCAGCAATGACTGTAGAGGTAACCGTGGAAGGAAAGAAACTCAAGATGGATGTAGACACAGGAGCAGCAGTTTCAGTTATCACCCAGAAACAATGGAGAAAACTTCTGATCCGAACAACTGTCCGTCCAACACCAATCAAACTGCAGACATATTCAAAGCAGATACTCCACCCACTGGGGTACGTGAAAGTACAGGTATCCTACAAGGGTCAGACAAAGAGAATGCCATTATATATCCTAGAACATGGGGGACCCCCTCTTTTTGGGAGAGACTGGATTGCTCACTTTGGCATGCCAGACATCGCCATTAACCCCTGCAACACCGTGACCATCCCATCAGGGGATGAAGAGGGATGGGTGAAGTCCCTGAAACAGCGATTCCCGCAAGTCTTTGATAACCATTTGGGAAAAATAAAGCATGACTGTGTGAGACTCAGGCTGAAACCCAATGCCCAGCCTAGGTTCTTCAAAGCTCGGACGGTACCTTTCGCACTCCGAGCAGGTGTGGAAGCTGAACTAAGCCGGCTGGAGGAACAAGGTGTCATCTCAAAGGTAGAGCACAGCGAGTGGGCATCACCAGTTGTACCAGTAAAGAAAGCGAATGGGGACTTACGCATTTGTGGCGATTTCCGCATGGCACTAAATTCTCAACTGGAGATAGACCAGTATCCCCTACCCAGAGTAGATGACATTTTTGCCTCTCTTGCAGGAGGTCAAAAGTTCACCAAGCTTGATCTCAGGCAAGCTTATTTACAGTTTGAGGTCCACCCTTCGTCCCGCAAGTTTCTAACAATCAACACTCACAAGGGACTGTATGAATACAATCGGATGGTGTTTGGTGTAGCCTCCGCCCCAGCCATTTGGCAACGCAAAATGGATGAGATTTTGGCGGACATTCCTTTCACACAGTGCCTGTTAGATGACATGCTCATCACGGGCCTGACGGACCAGGAACACAAGCGTAACGTGGAGCTTGTGTTGGCCAGACTCCAAGAGCAGGGTCTAAAAGTGAACTTAGCGAAATGCCAATTCATGGTACCTAAATTGGAGTTTTGTGGCCACCTTGTGGATGCAGAGGGTATACACACCACGGAAGCCAAAGTTGATGCTTTAGTAAAAGCTCCAGCCCCGACCAACGTCCAGCAGCTGCGATCATACCTGGGCTTGCTGAACTATTACCACAAATTCCTGCCGGATCTAGCACACACTTTGTTTCCATTAAACAAGCTTTTGGAGAAACACTCCAGATGGAACTGGTCGGCTGCATGCCAACGTGCTTTTGAAGTTTCTAAGCGAAAGCTGTTGGCGTCACGCATGCTCGTGCACTATGACCTCCAAAGGCCTCTCACCTTGGCTTGTGATGCCTCACCCTATGGTCTAGGGGCTGTACTATCTCACGTTTTACCAGATGGGTCAGAGAAACCTGTGGCATTCGCCTCCAGGTCCTTGACAAAAGCAGAAAGCAATTACTCTCACATTGACAAAGAGGCTCTGGCGCTCATATGGGCAATTAAGAAGTTTCATCTTTACCTGTATGGTAGGGAATTCACCATACTGACTGATCATAAACCACTCCTTCAGATCTTTAGCCCTGACAAAGGCATCTCCCAGACGACTGCAGCCCGTCTTCAACGCTATGCCCTATTCTTGGGAGCATATAGCTACAAAATCCAGTATCGCAGCCATGATGCCAACGCTAATGCAGACGCCATGTCCCGTCTGACAAGGACATTAACAGACTCTTCTCCACCTGTCAAGAGTTGTCGTTACACTAGCCTGTCCTTTCTGTCTTCCGGGGAAGTAGCAGCCCATACAGCCAAGGATACCTTCCTTAAGACAATACTCTCCTGGGTACGGTACGGTTGGCCTGCAACTGTCACACAGGATTATGAGCCTTACTTCCGTAGGCGTCTGGAATTAACTGTGTCTGGCAACTGTGTTTTATGGGGAGACCGAGTGATCGTTCCACAGACCCTCCGGAGACACATTCTGGAATTGCTACATACTGGTCATCCCGGGGGCACACGTATGAAACAAAAGGCCCGAGGCTATGTGTGGTGGCCAAACCTCGACTCCGATATCACGACATATGTGAATGCGTGTGCTGGATGTGCACAAACTGCGAGAGACCCTCCTCGAGGGTGCGTCCAGCCCTGGACTTGGCCCACGGTTCCCTGGTTTCGCCTACACTTGGACTTTGCAGGCCCGATCAGAGGACACACCTTTTTGATCATTATTGATGCCCATTCAAAGTGGCCTGAGGTCGTTCCTGTTACTCAGCCAACGACTAAGGCGACGATTTCCATACTGTTACATCTCGCTGCTACGTTTGGATACCCCAGAGAAATTGTCACAGACAACGGTGCACAATTCACAAGCCAGGAGTTTCAGGGTTTCCTGACTGCCCACAACATCAAACACAAGTTGACCGCACCTTACCACCCGGCTACAAATGGTCAAGCAGAAAGGTTTGTACAGACCTTCAAACGCTATTTCAAAGCTACTGTGGCTACAAGTAAACAACAGTCCCTGTCACCCCAGCAGCTGGACTCCTTCCTTTCTGCTTACAGAACCACACCACATGCAACCACTGGGAAAACTCCAGCTGAACTTCTTTTGGGTCGGCAGCCATGGACTGTTTTGGATATGCTCCGCCCTCAAACGGTCCAGGAACATGTACGGCAGTCCCAAGACAAGAGGGTCGAACACGACGAGATTCCCCGTTTTACAGCCCAGCAAAAGGTATGGGCCCGATCTTATGGCGCTTCCAACACTCGTTGGCTTCCTGCTATCGTCGCAGAGACTTTGGGACCCAAAATGTATAGGGTCTGCCTGGAAGATGGTTCCATTTGCAGAAGGCATGTGGACCAATTGCGTTCTCGTTCTCAGCTGCCCGAATCCCTGACATCGGCTGCACCTCCAGTGTCTCAAGGATCTGCTCCTACCGGATCAGGAGGCATTGAGACTGATGCTTGGGGAGACTCTGAACTTTTGAACTCAGCTCCAACAGAGCCCTCCAGCCCTGGTCCAGAGGTCTGCTCACCCTCTGAGCTAGGGAATCCCCTCTTGGCCCCGCCGGTGTCCATTCCGGCCAGCCCTGCTTCCTCCAGCCCCGAGTCGCTGGGTGCCCGTCCTCAACGACACTGTCGCCCTCCTGACCGGTTTCAAATGCAAGACCGGTTACGAGACTTTCGACGGGCCCGCCGAAAGTGATCCGCTGCCATTTTCCCCCCGGAGCTTCCCTGGAAGTTGTTCTCACATCCGGACGTGGAAGAAACCATGTAAATCTCCTGAGTTGGAGGACTGTATTGGACAATTATGAGTTACTGTTTTATGCCTGTTCTCGTTTTGTTGTTTTTTTTTTTTGTTTTTTGTTTTTTTTTTAGGTATGGATGGAAGGTGTTATACCTGAAGGGTTTCACATGTACTGTCACTTTAAGGCTGGCTCCACCCAGGAGTGATGACAAGGGTCAAGGGGCAGAGTGGCCATCTTTAGACACATGTAGAGATGTATGATATGCAGAGCTGTCCTGTAATGCTGTACAGTGAGTCCTGAATAAACCACCGTTGTTCCAGACCAGAGTCCTGTGTCTCTCACAACACGGAGAATATAACACAGTCGAGCCGAAGCACACTGTCACGGGGTAACGTGGCAGAGCCTGACGTAAGAGGAGTGGCTTACCAGGTAACTGGCATGGCACAGGTTCACCAGAGGCGCTTAGTCTAAGTGTTAGCCGGTTTTCACCAGGGCCCCAGATGGTGGGGATGGATTTGGCTGCTTGCTAACACCAGGTCGCGGTCCCCCGGATTCCCTGGGAGAGCCAGGAACAGGTCCAGGACCAATAGCCGGTAGCAGGTAAACAGATCAGGACGAGACAGGAGGATAGTCAGGACAAGCCAAGGTCAGGGCGGGCAGCAGGTAATCAGAATCCAAAGACAAGCCGGGTCAGATAAACAGGAACAATCAGAATCCAAAGACAAGCCGGGTCAGGTAAACAGGTACAGCAGATATAACAGGCACAGGATACAGGAGAGCTGAAGACAACACAGCAAAGTGCAGTGCTGCTGGGCTGTTTAAATAAGGCAGCCTGTTTGCCAATTATTGCAATTAGTCTGCTCTAGGTAAACCCTTTAGGTTGCAGACTCATTACAGCACATCAGTGTGCTCAGGAAGCGTTGCGCAGGGTATTGAGTCTCTGACACACACAGACAGGACAGCAGAAAAGAACTCAGCAAGGACAGCAGGGAAGCATTTTGATAGGCATTTACTATGAATGTCATAGAAAACTAAAACTAGCCTTCTCTTTAAAAGTGAGTTGTAGGACTGTCTAAACAAGTTCTTTTTAACCCTTTGCACAGAGTACTGAAGGTTACAAAAAGATGGCAGGGTATTACAACCAGAGTTCATTCATATATCAGTACTTTTTTATATACAGGATTTATATAGCGCCAACAGTTTGCCCAGCGCTTTACAATGTGAGTGAAGACAATACAGTTACAATACAATTCAAAACAGGAAGAAGCTTGGAAACCCAAGCATATCCTAACGCCTGCACTTGTCCCCCCCGTTAAACGTGCTTTGGGTGAACAGGTCCTTCTGTCTGTCATCCGTAAAAAGAGGTATACCTTTTTTCCCCTTTGACAGTCGAGCCGAAGCACACAGACGGGACAGCAGGAAAGAACTCAGCAAAGACAGCAGGGAAGCATTTTGATAGGCATTTACTATGAATGTCATAGTAAACAGGCCTCTCTACTAATCCCATAGAAAACTAAAAAAAGCCTTCTCTTTACATGTGAGTTGTAGGACTGTCTAAACAGGTTCTTTTTAACCCATTGCACAGAGTACTGCAGGTTACAACAAGATGGCAGGGTATTACAACCAGAGTTCCCTCAAGTATCAGTACTTTTTTTTATATAAAGATTTATATAGCGCCAACAGTTTGCCCAGCGCTTTAAATTGTGAGTGAAGACAATACAGTTACAATACAATTCAAAACAGGAAGAAGCTTGGAAACCCAAGCATATCCTAACACCTGCACTTGTCCCCCCCGTTAAACGTGCTTTGGGTGAACAGGTCCTTCTGTCTGTCCTCCGTAAAAAGAGGTATACCTTCTTTCCCCTTTGACAGTCGAGCCGAAGCACACTGTCACGGGGTAACGTGGCAGAGCCTGACGTAAGAGGAGTGGCTTACCAGGTAACTGGCATGGCACAGGTTCACCAGAGGCGCTTAGTCTAAGTGTTAGCCGGTTTTCACCAGGGCCCCAGATGGTGGGGATGGATTTGGCTGCTTGCTAACACCAGGTCGCGGTCCCCCAGATTCCCTGGGAGAGCCAGGAACAGGTCCAGGACCAATAGCCGGTAGCAAGTAAACAGATCAGGACAAGACAGGAGGATAGTCAGGACAAGCCAAGGTCAGGGCGGGCAGCAGGTAATCAGAATCCAAAGACAAGCCGGGTCAGGTAAACAGGAACAATCGGAATCCAAAGACAAGCCGGGTCAGGTAAACAGGTACAGCAGATATAACAGGCACAGGATACAGGAGAGCTGAAGACAACACAGCAAAGTGCAGTGCTGCTGGGCTGTTTAAATAAGGCAGCCTGTTTGCCAATTATTGCAATTAGTCTGCTCTAGGTTAACCCTTTAGGTTGCAGACTCATTACAGCACATCAGTGTGCTCAGGAAGCGTTGCGCAGGGTATTGAGTCTCTGACACACACAGACAGGACAGCAGAAAAGAACTCAGCAAGGACAGCAGGGAAGCATTTTGATAGGCATTTACTATGAATGTCATAGAAAACTAAAACTAGCCTTCTCTTTAAAAGTGAGTTGTAGGACTGTCTAAACAAGTTCTTTTTAACCCATTGCACAGAGTACTGAAGGTTACAAAAAGATGGCAGGGTATTACAACCAGAGTTCCCTCATATATCAGTACTTTTTTATATACAGGATTTATATAGCGCCAACAGTTTGCCCAGCGCTTTACAATGTGAGTGAAGACAATACAGTTACAATACAATTCAAAACAGGAAGAAGCTTGGAAACCCAAGCATATCCTAACGCCTGCACTTGTCCCCCCCGTTAAACGTGCTTTGGGTGAACAGGTCCTTCTGTCTGTCATCCGTAAAAAGAGGTATACCTTTTTTCCCCTTTGACAGTCGAGCCGAAGCACACAGACGGGACAGCAGGAAAGAACTCAGCAAAGACAGCAGGGAAGCATTTTGATAGGCATTTACTATGAATGTCATAGTAAACAGGCCTCTCTACTAATCCCATAGAAAACTAAAAAAAGCCTTCTCTTTACATGTGAGTTGTAGGACTGTCTAAACAGGTTCTTTTTAACCCATTGCACAGAGTACTGCAGGTTACAACAAGATGGCAGGGTATTACAACCAGAGTTCCCTCAAGTATCAGTACTTTTTTTATATAAAGATTTATATAGCGCCAACAGTTTGCCCAGCGCTTTAAATTGTGAGTGAAGACAATACAGTTACAATACAATTCAAAACAGGAAGAAGCTTGGAAACCCAAGCATATCCTAACGCCTGCACTTGTCCCCCCCGTTAAACGTGCTTTGGGTGAACAGGTCCTTCTGTCTGTCCTCCGTAAAAAGAGGTATACCTTCTTTCCCCTTTGACAGTCGAGCCGAAGCACACTGTCACGGGGTAACGTGGCAGAGCCTGACGTAAGAGGAGTGGCTTACCAGGTAACTGGCATGGCACAGGTTCACCAGAGGCGCTTAGTCTAAGTGTTAGCCGGTTTTCACCAGGGCCCCAGATGGTGGGGATGGATTTGGCTGCTTGCTAACACCAGGTCGCGGTCCCCCAGATTCCCTGGGAGAGCCAGGAACAGGTCCAGGACCAATAGCCGGTAGCAGGTAAACAGATCAGGACAAGACAGGAGGATAGTCAGGACAAGCCAAGGTCAGGGCGGGCAGCAGGTAATCAGAATCCAAAGACAAGCCGGGTCAGGTAAACAGGAACAATCGGAATCCAAAGACAAGCCGGGTCAGGTAAACAGGTACAGCAGATATAACAGGCACAGGATACAGGAGAGCTGAAGACAACACAGCAAAGTGCAGTGCTGCTGGGCTGTTTAAATAAGGCAGCCTGTTTGCCAATTATTGCAATTAGTCTGCTCTAGGTTAACCCTTTAGGTTGCAGACTCATTACAGCACATCAGTGTGCTCAGGAAGCGTTGCGCAGGGTATTGAGTCTCTGACACACACAGACGGGACAGCAGAAAAGAACTCAGCAAGGACAGCAGGGAAGCATTTTGATAGGCATTTACTATGAATGTCATAGAAAACTAAAACTAGCCTTCTCTTTAAAAGTGAGTTGTAGGACTGTCTAAACAAGTTCTTTTTAACCCATTGCACAGAGTACTGAAGGTTACAAAAAGCTGGCAGGGTATTACAACCAGAGTTCATTCATATATCAGTACTTTTTTATATACAGGATTTATATAGCGCCAACAGTTTGCCCAGCGCTTTACAATGTGAGTGAAGACAATACAGTTACAATACAATTCAAAACAGGAAGAAGCTTGGGAACCCGAGCATATCCTAACGCCTGCACTTGTCCCCCCCGTTAAACGTGCTTTGGGTGAACAGGTCCTTCTGTCTGTCATCCGTAAAAAGAGGTATACCTTTTTTCCCCTTTGATAGTCGAGCCGAAGCACACAGACGGGACAGCAGGAAAGAACTCAGCAAAGACAGCAGGGAAGCATTTTGATAGGCATTTACTATGAATGTCATAGTAAACAGGCCTCTCTACTAATCCCATAGAAAACTAAAAAAAAGCCTTCTCTTTACATGTGAGTTGTAGGACTGTCTAAACAGGTTCTTTTTAACCCATTGCACAGAGTACTGCAGGTTACAACAAGATGGCAGGGTATTACAACCAGAGTTCCCTCAAGTATCAGTACTTTTTTTATATAAAGATTTATATAGCGCCAACAGTTTGCCCAGCGCTTTAAATTGTGAGTGAAGACAATACAGTTACAATACAATTCAAAACAGGAAGAAGCTTGGAAACCCAAGCATATCCTAACGCCTGCACTTGTCCCCCCCGTTAAACGTGCTTTGGGTGAACAGGTCCTTCTGTCTGTCCTCCGTAAAAAGAGGTATACCTTCTTTCCCCTTTGACAGTCGAGCCGAAGCACACTGTCACGGGGTAACGTGGCAGAGCCTGACGTAAGAGGAGTGGCTTACCAGGTAACTGGCATGGCACAGGTTCACCAGAGGCGCTTAGTCTAAGTGTTAGCCGGTTTTCACCAGGGCCCCAGATGGTGGGGATGGATTTGGCTGCTTGCTAACACCAGGTCGCGGTCCCCCGGATTCCCTGGGAGAGCCACGAACAGGTCCAGGACCAATAGCCGGTAGCAGGTAAACAGATCAGGACGAGACAGGAGGATAGTCAGGACAAGCCAAGGTCAGGGCGGGCAGCAGGTAATCAGAATCCAAAGACAAGCCGGGTCAGGTAAACAGGAACAATCGGAATCCAAAGACAAGCCGGGTCAGGTAAACAGGTACAGCAGATATAACAGGCACAGGATACAGGAGAGCTGAAGACAACACAGCAAAGTGCAGTGCTGCTGGGCTGTTTAAATAAGGCAGCCTGTTTGCCAATTATTGCAATTAGTCTGCTCTAGGTTAACCCTTTAGGTTGCAGACTCATTACAGCACATCAGTGTGCTCAGGAAGCGTTGCGCAGGGTATTGAGTCTCTGACACACACAGACAGGACAGCAGAAAAGAACTCAGCAAGGACAGCAGGGAAGCATTTTGATAGGCATTTACTATGAATGTCATAGAAAACTAAAACTAGCCTTCTCTTTAAAAGTGAGTTGTAGGACTGTCTAAACAAGTTCTTTTTAACCCATTGCACAGAGTACTGAAGGTTACAAAAAGATGGCAGGGTATTACAACCAGAGTTCATTCATATATCAGTACTTTTTTATATACAGGATTTATATAGCGCCAACAGTTTGCCCAGCGCTTTACAATGTGAGTGAAGACAATACAGTTACAATACAATTCAAAACAGGAAGAAGCTTGGAAACCCAAGCATATCCTAACGCCTGCACTTGTCCCCCCCGTTAAACGTGCTTTGAGTGAACAGGTCCTTCTGTCTGTCATCCGTAAAAAGAGGTATACCTTTTTTCCCCTTTGACAGTCGAGCCGAAGCACACAGACGGGACAGCAGGAAAGAACTCAGCAAAGACAGCAGGGAAGCATTTTGATAGGCATTTACTATGAATGTCATAGTAAACAGGCCTCTCTACTAATCCCATAGAAAACTAAAAAAAGCCTTCTCTTTACATGTGAGTTGTAGGACTGTCTAAACAGGTTCTTTTTAACCCATTGCACAGAGTACTGCAGGTTACAACAAGATGGCAGGGTATTACAACCAGAGTTCCCTCAAGTATCAGTACTTTTTTTATATAAAGATTTATATAGCGCCAACAGTTTGCCCAGCGCTTTAAATTGTGAGTGAAGACAATACAGTTACAATACAATTCAAAACAGGAAGAAGCTTGGAAACCCAAGCATATCCTAACGCCTGCACTTGTCCCCCCCCGTTAAACGTGCTTTGGGTGAACAGGTCCTTCTGTCTGTCCTCCGTAAAAAGAGGTATACCTTCTTTCCCCTTTGACAGTCGAGCCGAAGCACACTGTCACGGGGTAACGTGGCAGAGCCTGACGTAAGAGGAGTGGCTTACCAGGTAACTGGCATGGCACAGGTTCACCAGAGGCGCTTAGTCTAAGTGTTAGCCAGTTTTCACCAGGGCCCCAGATGGTGGGGATGGATTTGGCTGCTTGCTAACACCAGGTCGCGGTCCCCCGGATTCCCTGGGAGAGCCAGGAACAGGTCCAGGACCAATAGCCGGTAGCAGGTAAACAGATCAGGACGAGACAGGAGGATAGTCAGGACAAGCCAAGGTCAGGGCGGGCAGCAGGTAATCAGAATCCAAAGACAAGCCGGGTCAGGTAAACAGGAACAATCGGAATCCAAAGACAAGCCGGGTCAGGTAAACAGGTACAGCAGATATAACAGGCACAGGATACAGGAGAGCTGAAGACAACACAGCAAAGTGCAGTGCTGCTGGGCTGTTTAAATAAGGCAGCCTGTTTGCCAATTATTGCAATTAGTCTGCTCTAGGTTAACCCTTTAGGTTGCAGACTCATTACAGCACATCAGTGTGCTCAGGAAGCGTTGCGCAGGGTATTGAGTCTCTGACACACACACAGACGGGACAGCAGAAAAGAACTCAGCAAGGATAGCAGGGAAGCATTTTGATAGGCATTTACTATGAATGTCATAGAAAACTAAAACTAGCCTTCTCTTTAAAAGTGAGTTGTAGGACTGTCTAAACAAGTTCTTTTTAACCCATTGCACAGAGTACTGAAGGTTACAAAAAGATGGCAGGGTATTACAACCAGAGTTCCCTCATATATCAGTACTTTTTTATATACAGGATTTATATAGCGCCAACAGTTTGCCCAGCGCTTTACAATGTGAGTGAAGACAATACAGTTACAATACAATTCAAAACAGGAAGAAGCTTGGGAACCCGAGCATATCCTAACGCCTGCACTTGTCCCCCCCGTTAAACGTGCTTTGGGTGAACAGGTCCTTCTGTCTGTCATCCGTAAAAAGAGGTATACCTTTTTTCCCCTTTGACAGTCGAGCCGAAGCACACAGACGGGACAGCAGGAAAGAACTCAGCAAAGACAGCAGGGAAGCATTTTGATAGGCATTTACTATGAATGTCATAGTAAACAGGCCTCTCTACTAATCCCATAGAAAACTAAAAAAAGCCTTCTCTTTACATGTGAGTTGTAGGACTGTCTAAACAGGTTCTTTTTAACCCATTGCACAGAGTACTGCAGGTTACAACAAGATGGCAGGGTATTACAACCAGAGTTCCCTCAAGTATCAGTACTTTTTTTATATAAAGATTTATATAGCGCCAACAGTTTGCCCAGCGCTTTAAATTGTGAGTGAAGACAATACAGTTACAATACAATTCAAAACAGGAAGAAGCTTGGAAACCCAAGCATATCCTAACGCCTGCACTTGTCCCCCCCCGTTAAACGTGCTTTGGGTGAACAGGTCCTTCTGTCTGTCCTCCGTAAAAAGAGGTATACCTTCTTTCCCCTTTGACAGTCTGTTATACCGGAAGGGTTTCACATGTACTGTCACTTTAAGGCTGGCTCCACCCAGGAGTGATGACAAGGGTCAAGGGGCAGAGTGGCCATCTTTAGACACATGTAGAGATGTATGATATGCAGAGCTGTCCTGTAATGCTGTACAGTGAGTCCTGAATAAACCACCGTTGTTCCAGACCAGAGTCCTGTGTCTCTCACAACACGGAGAATATAACAGTGGCGACGAGGATGGGATTTACAAGGTTACTATCCGTGTGAGAAAGGAAAGGAAGAAAAAAAAACTCTGGATTGTCAGGAATACAAACACCCACAGAGCCCAGCAGGAAAATGTCATTGATCGGGACATTAAGTGAATTTGATGGCGAACAGACAACGTGGATTTCTTGGATTGAAAGATTAGAACAATATTTCTGTGCAAATGCCATCCCAGACGACAGGCAAGTAGCAGTGTTTCTGACAGTGGTTGGTGCTAGGACATATGACACTCTTAGGGATCTCCTTTTCCCTGAAAAACCAGCAACTAAGACTTTGGCAGAGCTCCTGACACTGTTAGGAAATCACTTCCAGCCTAAACCACTAGAGATTGCAGAAAGATTCCGGTTCTATCAGCGGCAGCAGCAGCCAGGTGAAGATATTAAGGCTTACGTGCTCGCCCTTCGCAGACTAGCCTCAACCTGTTCTTTTGGGGAGTATTTACCAACTGCACTGAGGGATAAGTTTGTCATGGGACTGAATAGTGAGTCTAGCCAAAAGAGACTGTTAACAGAGAAAGACCTTACCCTTACAAAGGCAATTGAGATAGCTTCAGTGATGGAAATGGCTGTGAAAGATACAGAAGCTTTGAACCCCCAGAGCAGAAGGGAAGAGGTTAAAGAGGAAGTTTTCAGAACAGCAGTCAAGCAAACTGCAGCTAACTGTAAATATAGACCCTCACCAACCAGGACGTCAGCTTGCTACCGTTGTGGGAATACAGACCATGATCACAAAGTCTGCCGGTTTAAGGATCAGCTCTGTCATAATTGTGGAAAGGCAGGCCATCTGAAACGAGTCTGCCGTAGTAAGAAGGTGCGAAATAAACAACCTCTGAACCCCAGGACAAAGGCATATATGGTGGGAAGATATACATCGTCATCTGAATCAGAGGATGAGGAAGTGCTCCACAGATTGGACATACATCATATGCATTCAGCACCCTCAGCAATGACTGTAGAGGTAACCGTGGAAGGAAAGAAACTCAAGATGGATGTAGACACAGGAGCAGCAGTTTCAGTTATCACCCAGAAACAATGGAGAAAACTTCTGATCCGAACAACTGTCCGTCCAACACCAATCAAACTGCAGACATATTCAAAGCAGATACTCCACCCACTGGGGTACGTGAAAGTACAGGTATCCTACAAGGGTCAGACAAAGAGAATGCCATTATATATCCTAGAACATGGGGGACCCCCTCTTTTTGGGAGAGACTGGATTGCTCACTTTGGCATGCCAGACATCGCCATTAACCCCTGCAACACCGTGACCATCCCATCAGGGGATGAAGAGGGATGGGTGAAGTCCCTGAAACAGCGATTCCCGCAAGTCTTTGATAACCATTTGGGAAAAATAAAGCATGACTGTGTGAGACTCAGGCTGAAACCCAATGCCCAGCCTAGGTTCTTCAAAGCTCGGACGGTACCTTTCGCACTCCGAGCAGGTGTGGAAGCTGAACTAAGCCGGCTGGAGGAACAAGGTGTCATCTCAAAGGTAGAGCACAGCGAGTGGGCATCACCAGTTGTACCAGTAAAGAAAGCGAATGGGGACTTACGCATTTGTGGCGATTTCCGCATGGCACTAAATTCTCAACTGGAGATAGACCAGTATCCCCTACCCAGAGTAGATGACATTTTTGCCTCTCTTGCAGGAGGTCAAAAGTTCACCAAGCTTGATCTCAGGCAAGCTTATTTACAGTTTGAGGTCCACCCTTCGTCCCGCAAGTTTCTAACAATCAACACTCACAAGGGACTGTATGAATACAATCGGATGGTGTTTGGTGTAGCCTCCGCCCCAGCCATTTGGCAACGCAAAATGGATGAGATTTTGGCGGACATTCCTTTCACACAGTGCCTGTTAGATGACATGCTCATCACGGGCCTGACGGACCAGGAACACAAGCGTAACGTGGAGCTTGTGTTGGCCAGACTCCAAGAGCAGGGTCTAAAAGTGAACTTAGCGAAATGCCAATTCATGGTACCTAAATTGGAGTTTTGTGGCCACCTTGTGGATGCAGAGGGTATACACACCACGGAAGCCAAAGTTGATGCTTTAGTAAAAGCTCCAGCCCCGACCAACGTCCAGCAGCTGCGATCATACCTGGGCTTGCTGAACTATTACCACAAATTCCTGCCGGATCTAGCACACACTTTGTTTCCATTAAACAAGCTTTTGGAGAAACACTCCAGATGGAACTGGTCGGCTGCATGCCAACGTGCTTTTGAAGTTTCTAAGCGAAAGCTGTTGGCGTCACGCATGCTCGTGCACTATGACCTCCAAAGGCCTCTCACCTTGGCTTGTGATGCCTCACCCTATGGTCTAGGGGCTGTACTATCTCACGTTTTACCAGATGGGTCAGAGAAACCTGTGGCATTCGCCTCCAGGTCCTTGACAAAAGCAGAAAGCAATTACTCTCACATTGACAAAGAGGCTCTGGCGCTCATATGGGCAATTAAGAAGTTTCATCTTTACCTGTATGGTAGGGAATTCACCATACTGACTGATCATAAACCACTCCTTCAGATCTTTAGCCCTGACAAAGGCATCTCCCAGACGACTGCAGCCCGTCTTCAACGCTATGCCCTATTCTTGGGAGCATATAGCTACAAAATCCAGTATCGCAGCCATGATGCCAACGCTAATGCAGACGCCATGTCCCGTCTGACAAGGACATTAACAGACTCTTCTCCACCTGTCAAGAGTTGTCGTTACACTAGCCTGTCCTTTCTGTCTTCCGGGGAAGTAGCAGCCCATACAGCCAAGGATACCTTCCTTAAGACAATACTCTCCTGGGTACGGTACGGTTGGCCTGCAACTGTCACACAGGATTATGAGCCTTACTTCCGTAGGCGTCTGGAATTAACTGTGTCTGGCAACTGTGTTTTATGGGGAGACCGAGTGATCGTTCCACAGACCCTCCGGAGACACATTCTGGAATTGCTACATACTGGTCATCCCGGGGGCACACGTATGAAACAAAAGGCCCGAGGCTATGTGTGGTGGCCAAACCTCGACTCCGATATCACGACATATGTGAATGCGTGTGCTGGATGTGCACAAACTGCGAGAGACCCTCCTCGAGGGTGCGTCCAGCCCTGGACTTGGCCCACGGTTCCCTGGTTTCGCCTACACTTGGACTTTGCAGGCCCGATCAGAGGACACACCTTTTTGATCATTATTGATGCCCATTCAAAGTGGCCTGAGGTCGTTCCTGTTACTCAGCCAACGACTAAGGCGACGATTTCCATACTGTTACATCTCGCTGCTACGTTTGGATACCCCAGAGAAATTGTCACAGACAACGGTGCACAATTCACAAGCCAGGAGTTTCAGGGTTTCCTGACTGCCCACAACATCAAACACAAGTTGACCGCACCTTACCACCCGGCTACAAATGGTCAAGCAGAAAGGTTTGTACAGACCTTCAAACGCTATTTCAAAGCTACTGTGGCTACAAGTAAACAACAGTCCCTGTCACCCCAGCAGCTGGACTCCTTCCTTTCTGCTTACAGAACCACACCACATGCAACCACTGGGAAAACTCCAGCTGAACTTCTTTTGGGTCGGCAGCCATGGACTGTTTTGGATATGCTCCGCCCTCAAACGGTCCAGGAACATGTACGGCAGTCCCAAGACAAGAGGGTCGAACACGACGAGATTCCCCGTTTTACAGCCCAGCAAAAGGTATGGGCCCGATCTTATGGCGCTTCCAACACTCGTTGGCTTCCTGCTATCGTCGCAGAGACTTTGGGACCCAAAATGTATAGGGTCTGCCTGGAAGATGGTTCCATTTGCAGAAGGCATGTGGACCAATTGCGTTCTCGTTCTCAGCTGCCCGAATCCCTGACATCGGCTGCACCTCCAGTGTCTCAAGGATCTGCTCCTACCGGATCAGGAGGCATTGAGACTGATGCTTGGGGAGACTCTGAACTTTTGAACTCAGCTCCAACAGAGCCCTCCAGCCCTGGTCCAGAGGTCTGCTCACCCTCTGAGCTAGGGAATCCCCTCTTGGCCCCGCCGGTGTCCATTCCGGCCAGCCCTGCTTCCTCCAGCCCCGAGTCGCTGGGTGCCCGTCCTCAACGACACTGTCGCCCTCCTGACCGGTTTCAAATGCAAGACCGGTTACGAGACTTTCGACGGGCCCGCCGAAAGTGATCCGCTGCCATTTTCCCCCCGGAGCTTCCCTGGAAGTTGTTCTCACATCCGGACGTGGAAGAAACCATGTAAATCTCCTGAGTTGGAGGACTGTATTGGACAATTATGAGTTACTGTTTTATGCCTGTTCTCGTTTTGTTGTTTTTTTTTTTTGTTTTTTGTTTTTTTTTTAGGTATGGATGGAAGGTGTTATACCTGAAGGGTTTCACATGTACTGTCACTTTAAGGCTGGCTCCACCCAGGAGTGATGACAAGGGTCAAGGGGCAGAGTGGCCATCTTTAGACACATGTAGAGATGTATGATATGCAGAGCTGTCCTGTAATGCTGTACAGTGAGTCCTGAATAAACCACCGTTGTTCCAGACCAGAGTCCTGTGTCTCTCACAACACGGAGAATATAACACAGTCGAGCCGAAGCACACTGTCACGGGGTAACGTGGCAGAGCCTGACGTAAGAGGAGTGGCTTACCAGGTAACTGGCATGGCACAGGTTCACCAGAGGCGCTTAGTCTAAGTGTTAGCCGGTTTTCACCAGGGCCCCAGATGGTGGGGATGGATTTGGCTGCTTGCTAACACCAGGTCGCGGTCCCCCGGATTCCCTGGGAGAGCCAGGAACAGGTCCAGGACCAATAGCCGGTAGCAGGTAAACAGATCAGGACGAGACAGGAGGATAGTCAGGACAAGCCAAGGTCAGGGCGGGCAGCAGGTAATCAGAATCCAAAGACAAGCCGGGTCAGATAAACAGGAACAATCAGAATCCAAAGACAAGCCGGGTCAGGTAAACAGGTACAGCAGATATAACAGGCACAGGATACAGGAGAGCTGAAGACAACACAGCAAAGTGCAGTGCTGCTGGGCTGTTTAAATAAGGCAGCCTGTTTGCCAATTATTGCAATTAGTCTGCTCTAGGTAAACCCTTTAGGTTGCAGACTCATTACAGCACATCAGTGTGCTCAGGAAGCGTTGCGCAGGGTATTGAGTCTCTGACACACACAGACAGGACAGCAGAAAAGAACTCAGCAAGGACAGCAGGGAAGCATTTTGATAGGCATTTACTATGAATGTCATAGAAAACTAAAACTAGCCTTCTCTTTAAAAGTGAGTTGTAGGACTGTCTAAACAAGTTCTTTTTAACCCTTTGCACAGAGTACTGAAGGTTACAAAAAGATGGCAGGGTATTACAACCAGAGTTCATTCATATATCAGTACTTTTTTATATACAGGATTTATATAGCGCCAACAGTTTGCCCAGCGCTTTACAATGTGAGTGAAGACAATACAGTTACAATACAATTCAAAACAGGAAGAAGCTTGGAAACCCAAGCATATCCTAACGCCTGCACTTGTCCCCCCCGTTAAACGTGCTTTGGGTGAACAGGTCCTTCTGTCTGTCATCCGTAAAAAGAGGTATACCTTTTTTCCCCTTTGACAGTCGAGCCGAAGCACACAGACGGGACAGCAGGAAAGAACTCAGCAAAGACAGCAGGGAAGCATTTTGATAGGCATTTACTATGAATGTCATAGTAAACAGGCCTCTCTACTAATCCCATAGAAAACTAAAAAAAGCCTTCTCTTTACATGTGAGTTGTAGGACTGTCTAAACAGGTTCTTTTTAACCCATTGCACAGAGTACTGCAGGTTACAACAAGATGGCAGGGTATTACAACCAGAGTTCCCTCAAGTATCAGTACTTTTTTTTATATAAAGATTTATATAGCGCCAACAGTTTGCCCAGCGCTTTAAATTGTGAGTGAAGACAATACAGTTACAATACAATTCAAAACAGGAAGAAGCTTGGAAACCCAAGCATATCCTAACACCTGCACTTGTCCCCCCCGTTAAACGTGCTTTGGGTGAACAGGTCCTTCTGTCTGTCCTCCGTAAAAAGAGGTATACCTTCTTTCCCCTTTGACAGTCGAGCCGAAGCACACTGTCACGGGGTAACGTGGCAGAGCCTGACGTAAGAGGAGTGGCTTACCAGGTAACTGGCATGGCACAGGTTCACCAGAGGCGCTTAGTCTAAGTGTTAGCCGGTTTTCACCAGGGCCCCAGATGGTGGGGATGGATTTGGCTGCTTGCTAACACCAGGTCGCGGTCCCCCAGATTCCCTGGGAGAGCCAGGAACAGGTCCAGGACCAATAGCCGGTAGCAAGTAAACAGATCAGGACAAGACAGGAGGATAGTCAGGACAAGCCAAGGTCAGGGCGGGCAGCAGGTAATCAGAATCCAAAGACAAGCCGGGTCAGGTAAACAGGAACAATCGGAATCCAAAGACAAGCCGGGTCAGGTAAACAGGTACAGCAGATATAACAGGCACAGGATACAGGAGAGCTGAAGACAACACAGCAAAGTGCAGTGCTGCTGGGCTGTTTAAATAAGGCAGCCTGTTTGCCAATTATTGCAATTAGTCTGCTCTAGGTTAACCCTTTAGGTTGCAGACTCATTACAGCACATCAGTGTGCTCAGGAAGCGTTGCGCAGGGTATTGAGTCTCTGACACACACAGACAGGACAGCAGAAAAGAACTCAGCAAGGACAGCAGGGAAGCATTTTGATAGGCATTTACTATGAATGTCATAGAAAACTAAAACTAGCCTTCTCTTTAAAAGTGAGTTGTAGGACTGTCTAAACAAGTTCTTTTTAACCCATTGCACAGAGTACTGAAGGTTACAAAAAGATGGCAGGGTATTACAACCAGAGTTCCCTCATATATCAGTACTTTTTTATATACAGGATTTATATAGCGCCAACAGTTTGCCCAGCGCTTTACAATGTGAGTGAAGACAATACAGTTACAATACAATTCAAAACAGGAAGAAGCTTGGAAACCCAAGCATATCCTAACGCCTGCACTTGTCCCCCCCGTTAAACGTGCTTTGGGTGAACAGGTCCTTCTGTCTGTCATCCGTAAAAAGAGGTATACCTTTTTTCCCCTTTGACAGTCGAGCCGAAGCACACAGACGGGACAGCAGGAAAGAACTCAGCAAAGACAGCAGGGAAGCATTTTGATAGGCATTTACTATGAATGTCATAGTAAACAGGCCTCTCTACTAATCCCATAGAAAACTAAAAAAAGCCTTCTCTTTACATGTGAGTTGTAGGACTGTCTAAACAGGTTCTTTTTAACCCATTGCACAGAGTACTGCAGGTTACAACAAGATGGCAGGGTATTACAACCAGAGTTCCCTCAAGTATCAGTACTTTTTTTATATAAAGATTTATATAGCGCCAACAGTTTGCCCAGCGCTTTAAATTGTGAGTGAAGACAATACAGTTACAATACAATTCAAAACAGGAAGAAGCTTGGAAACCCAAGCATATCCTAACGCCTGCACTTGTCCCCCCCGTTAAACGTGCTTTGGGTGAACAGGTCCTTCTGTCTGTCCTCCGTAAAAAGAGGTATACCTTCTTTCCCCTTTGACAGTCGAGCCGAAGCACACTGTCACGGGGTAACGTGGCAGAGCCTGACGTAAGAGGAGTGGCTTACCAGGTAACTGGCATGGCACAGGTTCACCAGAGGCGCTTAGTCTAAGTGTTAGCCGGTTTTCACCAGGGCCCCAGATGGTGGGGATGGATTTGGCTGCTTGCTAACACCAGGTCGCGGTCCCCCAGATTCCCTGGGAGAGCCAGGAACAGGTCCAGGACCAATAGCCGGTAGCAGGTAAACAGATCAGGACAAGACAGGAGGATAGTCAGGACAAGCCAAGGTCAGGGCGGGCAGCAGGTAATCAGAATCCAAAGACAAGCCGGGTCAGGTAAACAGGAACAATCGGAATCCAAAGACAAGCCGGGTCAGGTAAACAGGTACAGCAGATATAACAGGCACAGGATACAGGAGAGCTGAAGACAACACAGCAAAGTGCAGTGCTGCTGGGCTGTTTAAATAAGGCAGCCTGTTTGCCAATTATTGCAATTAGTCTGCTCTAGGTTAACCCTTTAGGTTGCAGACTCATTACAGCACATCAGTGTGCTCAGGAAGCGTTGCGCAGGGTATTGAGTCTCTGACACACACAGACGGGACAGCAGAAAAGAACTCAGCAAGGACAGCAGGGAAGCATTTTGATAGGCATTTACTATGAATGTCATAGAAAACTAAAACTAGCCTTCTCTTTAAAAGTGAGTTGTAGGACTGTCTAAACAAGTTCTTTTTAACCCATTGCACAGAGTACTGAAGGTTACAAAAAGATGGCAGGGTATTACAACCAGAGTTCATTCATATATCAGTACTTTTTTATATACAGGATTTATATAGCGCCAACAGTTTGCCCAGCGCTTTACAATGTGAGTGAAGACAATACAGTTACAATACAATTCAAAACAGGAAGAAGCTTGGGAACCCGAGCATATCCTAACGCCTGCACTTGTCCCCCCCGTTAAACGTGCTTTGGGTGAACAGGTCCTTCTGTCTGTCATCCGTAAAAAGAGGTATACCTTTTTTCCCCTTTGATAGTCGAGCCGAAGCACACAGACGGGACAGCAGGAAAGAACTCAGCAAAGACAGCAGGGAAGCATTTTGATAGGCATTTACTATGAATGTCATAGTAAACAGGCCTCTCTACTAATCCCATAGAAAACTAAAAAAAAGCCTTCTCTTTACATGTGAGTTGTAGGACTGTCTAAACAGGTTCTTTTTAACCCATTGCACAGAGTACTGCAGGTTACAACAAGATGGCAGGGTATTACAACCAGAGTTCCCTCAAGTATCAGTACTTTTTTTATATAAAGATTTATATAGCGCCAACAGTTTGCCCAGCGCTTTAAATTGTGAGTGAAGACAATACAGTTACAATACAATTCAAAACAGGAAGAAGCTTGGAAACCCAAGCATATCCTAACGCCTGCACTTGTCCCCCCCGTTAAACGTGCTTTGGGTGAACAGGTCCTTCTGTCTGTCCTCCGTAAAAAGAGGTATACCTTCTTTCCCCTTTGACAGTCGAGCCGAAGCACACTGTCACGGGGTAACGTGGCAGAGCCTGACGTAAGAGGAGTGGCTTACCAGGTAACTGGCATGGCACAGGTTCACCAGAGGCGCTTAGTCTAAGTGTTAGCCGGTTTTCACCAGGGCCCCAGATGGTGGGGATGGATTTGGCTGCTTGCTAACACCAGGTCGCGGTCCCCCGGATTCCCTGGGAGAGCCACGAACAGGTCCAGGACCAATAGCCGGTAGCAGGTAAACAGATCAGGACGAGACAGGAGGATAGTCAGGACAAGCCAAGGTCAGGGCGGGCAGCAGGTAATCAGAATCCAAAGACAAGCCGGGTCAGGTAAACAGGAACAATCGGAATCCAAAGACAAGCCGGGTCAGGTAAACAGGTACAGCAGATATAACAGGCACAGGATACAGGAGAGCTGAAGACAACACAGCAAAGTGCAGTGCTGCTGGGCTGTTTAAATAAGGCAGCCTGTTTGCCAATTATTGCAATTAGTCTGCTCTAGGTTAACCCTTTAGGTTGCAGACTCATTACAGCACATCAGTGTGCTCAGGAAGCGTTGCGCAGGGTATTGAGTCTCTGACACACACAGACAGGACAGCAGAAAAGAACTCAGCAAGGACAGCAGGGAAGCATTTTGATAGGCATTTACTATGAATGTCATAGAAAACTAAAACTAGCCTTCTCTTTAAAAGTGAGTTGTAGGACTGTCTAAACAAGTTCTTTTTAACCCATTGCACAGAGTACTGAAGGTTACAAAAAGATGGCAGGGTATTACAACCAGAGTTCATTCATATATCAGTACTTTTTTATATACAGGATTTATATAGCGCCAACAGTTTGCCCAGCGCTTTACAATGTGAGTGAAGACAATACAGTTACAATACAATTCAAAACAGGAAGAAGCTTGGAAACCCAAGCATATCCTAACGCCTGCACTTGTCCCCCCCGTTAAACGTGCTTTGAGTGAACAGGTCCTTCTGTCTGTCATCCGTAAAAAGAGGTATACCTTTTTTCCCCTTTGACAGTCGAGCCGAAGCACACAGACGGGACAGCAGGAAAGAACTCAGCAAAGACAGCAGGGAAGCATTTTGATAGGCATTTACTATGAATGTCATAGTAAACAGGCCTCTCTACTAATCCCATAGAAAACTAAAAAAAGCCTTCTCTTTACATGTGAGTTGTAGGACTGTCTAAACAGGTTCTTTTTAACCCATTGCACAGAGTACTGCAGGTTACAACAAGATGGCAGGGTATTACAACCAGAGTTCCCTCAAGTATCAGTACTTTTTTTATATAAAGATTTATATAGCGCCAACAGTTTGCCCAGCGCTTTAAATTGTGAGTGAAGACAATACAGTTACAATACAATTCAAAACAGGAAGAAGCTTGGAAACCCAAGCATATCCTAACGCCTGCACTTGTCCCCCCCCGTTAAACGTGCTTTGGGTGAACAGGTCCTTCTGTCTGTCCTCCGTAAAAAGAGGTATACCTTCTTTCCCCTTTGACAGTCGAGCCGAAGCACACTGTCACGGGGTAACGTGGCAGAGCCTGACGTAAGAGGAGTGGCTTACCAGGTAACTGGCATGGCACAGGTTCACCAGAGGCGCTTAGTCTAAGTGTTAGCCAGTTTTCACCAGGGCCCCAGATGGTGGGGATGGATTTGGCTGCTTGCTAACACCAGGTCGCGGTCCCCCGGATTCCCTGGGAGAGCCAGGAACAGGTCCAGGACCAATAGCCGGTAGCAGGTAAACAGATCAGGACGAGACAGGAGGATAGTCAGGACAAGCCAAGGTCAGGGCGGGCAGCAGGTAATCAGAATCCAAAGACAAGCCGGGTCAGGTAAACAGGAACAATCGGAATCCAAAGACAAGCCGGGTCAGGTAAACAGGTACAGCAGATATAACAGGCACAGGATACAGGAGAGCTGAAGACAACACAGCAAAGTGCAGTGCTGCTGGGCTGTTTAAATAAGGCAGCCTGTTTGCCAATTATTGCAATTAGTCTGCTCTAGGTTAACCCTTTAGGTTGCAGACTCATTACAGCACATCAGTGTGCTCAGGAAGCGTTGCGCAGGGTATTGAGTCTCTGACACACACACAGACGGGACAGCAGAAAAGAACTCAGCAAGGATAGCAGGGAAGCATTTTGATAGGCATTTACTATGAATGTCATAGAAAACTAAAACTAGCCTTCTCTTTAAAAGTGAGTTGTAGGACTGTCTAAACAAGTTCTTTTTAACCCATTGCACAGAGTACTGAAGGTTACAAAAAGATGGCAGGGTATTACAACCAGAGTTCCCTCATATATCAGTACTTTTTTATATACAGGATTTATATAGCGCCAACAGTTTGCCCAGCGCTTTACAATGTGAGTGAAGACAATACAGTTACAATACAATTCAAAACAGGAAGAAGCTTGGAAACCCAAGCATATCCTAACGCCTGCACTTGTCCCCCCGTTAAACGTGCTTTGGGTGAACAGGTCCTTCTGTCTGTCCTCCGTAAAAAGAGGTATACCTTCTTTCCCCTTTGACAGTCGAGCCGAAGCACACTGTCACGGGGTAACGTGGCAGAGCCTGACGTAAGAGGAGTGGCTTACCAGGTAACTGGCATGGCACAGGTTCACCAGAGGCGCTTAGTCTAAGTGTTAGCCGGTTTTCACCAGGGCCCCAGATGGTGGGGATGGATTTGGCTGCTTGCTAACACCAGGTCGCGGTCCCCCGGATTCCCTGGGAGAGCCAGGAACAGGTCCAGGACCAATAGCCGGTAGCAGGTAAACAGATCAGGACGAGACAGGAGGATAGTCAGGACAAGCCAAGGTCAGGGCGGGCAGCAGGTAATCAGAATCCAAAGACAAGCCGGGTCAGGTAAACAGGAACAATCGGAATCCAAAGACAAGCCGGGTCAGGTAAACAGGTACAGCAGATATAACAGGCACAGGATACAGGAGAGCTGAAGACAACACAGCAAAGTGCAGTGCTGCTGGGCTGTTTAAATAAGGCAGCCTGTTTGCCAATTATTGCAATTAGTCTGCTCTAGGTTAACCCTTTAGGTTGCAGACTCATTACAGCACATCAGTGTGCTCAGGAAGCGTTGCGCAGGGTATTGAGTCTCTGACACACACAGACAGGACAGCAGAAAAGAACTCAGCAAGGACAGCAGGGAAGCATTTTGATAGGCATTTACTATGAATGTCATAGAAAACTAAAACTAGCCTTCTCTTTAAAAGTGAGTTGTAGGACTGTCTAAACAAGTTCTTTTTAACCCATTGCACAGAGTACTGAAGGTTACAAAAAGATGGCAGGGTATTACAACCAGAGTTCATTCATATATCAGTACTTTTTTATATACAGGATTTATATAGCGCCAACAGTTTGCCCAGCGCTTTACAATGTGAGTGAAGACAATACAGTTACAATACAATTCAAAACAGGAAGAAGCTTGGAAACCCAAGCATATCCTAACGCCTGCACTTGTCCCCCCCGTTAAACGTGCTTTGGGTGAACAGGTCCTTCTGTCTGTCATCCGTAAAAAGAGGTATACCTTTTTTCCCCTTTGACAGTCGAGCCGAAGCACACAGACGGGACAGCAGGAAAGAACTCAGCAAAGACAGCAGGGAAGCATTTTGATAGGCATTTACTATGAATGTCATAGTAAACAGGCCTCTCTACTAATCCCATAGAAAACTAAAAAAAGCCTTCTCTTTACCTGTGAGTTGTAGGACTGTCTAAACAGGTTCTTTTTAACCCATTGCACAGAGTACTGCAGGTTACAACAAGATGGCAGGGTATTACAACCAGATTTCCCTCAAGTATCAGTACTTTTTTTATATAAAGATTTATATAGCGCCAACAGTTTGCCCAGCGCTTTAAATTGTGAGTGAAGACAATACAGTTACAATACAATTCAAAACAGGAAGAAGCTTGGAAACCCAAGCATATCCTAACGCCTGCACTTGTCCCCCCCGTTAAACGTGCTTTGGGTGAACAGGTCCTTCTGTCTGTCCTCCGTAAAAAGAGGTATACCTTCTTTCCCCTTTGACAGTCGAGCCGAAGCACACTGTCACGGGGTAACGTGGCAGAGCCTGACTTAAGAGGAGTGGCTTACCAGGTAACTGGCATGGCACAGGTTCACCAGAGGCGCTTAGTCTAAGTGTTAGCCGGTTTTCACCAGGGCCCCAGATGGTGGGGATGGATTTGGCTGCTTGCTAACACCAGGTCGCGGTCCCCCGGATTCCCTGGGAGAGCCAGGAACAGGTCCAGGACCAATAGCCGGTAGCAGGTAAACAGATCAGGACGAGACAGGAGGATAGTCAGGACAAGCCAAGGTCAGGGCGGGCAGCAGGTAATCAGAATCCAAAGACAAGCCGGGTCAGGTAAACAGGAACAATCGGAATCCAAAGACAAGCCGGGTCAGGTAAACAGGTACAGCAGATATAACAGGCACAGGATACAGGAGAGCTGAAGGCAACACAGCAAAGTGCAGTGCTGCTGGGCTGTTTAAATAAGGCAGCCTGTTTGCCAATTATTGCAATTAGTCTGCTCTAGGTTAACCCTTTAGGTTGCAGACTCATTACAGCACATCAGTGTGCTCAGGAAGCGTTGCGCAGGGTATTGAGTCTCTGACACACACAGACGGGACAGCAGAAAAGAACTCAGCAAGGACAGCAGGGAAGCATTTTGATAGGCATTTACTATGAATGTCATAGAAAACTAAAACTAGCCTTCTCTTTAAAAGTGAGTTGTAGGACTGTCTAAACAAGTTCTTTTTAACCCATTGCACAGAGTACTGAAGGTTACAAAAAGATGGCAGGGTATTACAACCAGAGTTCCCTCATATATCAGTTCTTTTTTATATACAGGATTTATATAGCGCCAACAGTTTGCCCAGCGCTTTACAATGTGAGTGAAGACAATACAGTTACAATACAATTCAAAACAGGAAGAAGCTTGGGAACCCGAGCATATCCTAACGCCTGCACTTGTCCCCCCCGTTAAACGTGCTTTGGGTGAACAGGTCCTTCTGTCTGTCATCCGTAAAAAGAGGTATACCTTTTTTCCCCTTTGACAGTCGAGCCGAAGCACACAGACGGGACAGCAGGAAAGAACTCAGCAAAGACAGCAGGGAAGCATTTTGATAGGCATTTACTATGAATGTCATAGTAAACAGGCCTCTCTACTAATCCCATAGAAAACTAAAAAAAAGCCTTCTCTTTACATGTGAGTTGTAGGACTGTCTAAACAGGTTCTTTTTAACCCATTGCACAGAGTACTGCAGGTTACAACAAGATGGCAGGGTATTACAACCAGAGTTCCCTCAAGTATCAGTACTTTTTTTATATAAAGATTTATATAGCGCCAACAGTTTGCCCAGCGCTTTAAATTGTGAGTGAAGACAATACAGTTACAATACAATTCAAAACAGGAAGAAGCTTGGAAACCCAAGCATATCCTAACGCCTGCACTTGTCCCCCCCCCCGTTAAACGTGCTTTGGGTGAACAGGTCCTTCTGTCTGTCCTCCGTAAAAAGAGGTATACCTTCTTTCCCCTTTGACAGTCGAGCCGAAGCACACTGTCACGGGGTAACGTGGCAGAGCCTGACGTAAGAGGAGTGGCTTACCAGGTAACTGGCATGGCACAGGTTCACCAGAGGCGCTTAGTCTAAGTGTTAGCCGGTTTTCACCAGGGCCCCAGATGGTGGGGATGGATTTGGCTGCTTGCTAACACCAGGTCGCGGTCCCCCGGATTCCCTGGGAGAGCCAGGAACAGGTCCAGGACCAATAGCCGGTAGCAGGTAAACAGATCAGGACGAGACAGGAGGATAGTCAGGACAAGCCAAGGTCAGGGCGGGCAGCAGGTAATCAGAATCCAAAGACAAGCCGGGTCAGGTAAACAGGAACAATCGGAATCCAAAGACAAGCCGGGTCAGGTAAACAGGTACAGCAGATATAACAGGCACAGGATACAGGAGAGCTGAAGACAACACAGCAAAGTGCAGTGCTGCTGGGCTGTTTAAATAAGGCAGCCTGTTTGCCAATTATTGCAATTAGTCTGCTCTAGGTTAACCCTTTAGGTTGCAGACTCATTACAGCACATCAGTGTGCTCAGGAAGCGTTGCGCAGGGTATTGAGTCTCTGACACACACAGACGGGACAGCAGAAAAGAACTCAGCAAGGACAGCAGGGAAGCATTTTACTATGAATGTCATAGAAAACTAAAACTAGCCTTCTCTTTAAAAGTGAGTTGTAGGACTGTCTAAACAAGTTCTTTTTAACCCATTGCACAGAGTACTGAAGGTTACAAAAAGATGGCAGGGTATTACAACCAGAGTTCCCTCATATATCAGTACTTTTTTATATACAGGATTTATATAGCGCCAACAGTTTGCCCAGCGCTTTACAATGTGAGTGAAGACAATACAGTTACAATACAATTCAAAACAGGAAGAAGCTTGGGAACCCGAGCATATCCTAACGCCTGCACTTGTCCCCCCCGTTAAACGTGCTTTGGGTGAACAGGTCCTTCTGTCTGTCATCCGTAAAAAGAGGTATACCTTCTTTCCCCTTTGACAGTCGAGCCGAAGCACACAGACGGGACAGCAGGAAAGAACTCAGCAAGGACAGCAGGGAAGCATTTTGATAGGCATTTACTATGAATGTCATAGAAAACTAAAAAAAAGCCTTCTCTTTACAAGTGAGTTGTAGGACTGTCTAAACAGGTTCTTTTTAACCCATTGCACAGAGTACTGCAGGTTACAACAAGATGGCAGGGTATTTCAACCAGAGTTCCCTCATATATCCGCAGGTACTTTTTTTTGTATTTTTTTTTGTACTTTTCTTTTTTCGTACTTTTTTTGTACTTTATTGTACTTTTTTTTCCGCACTTTTTTTGTACTTTTTTTTCGTCTTTTTTTCGTAATTTTTTTTATACAGGATTTAAATAGCACCAACAGTTTGCGCAGCGTTTTACAATGTGAGTGAAGACAATACAGTTACAATACAATTCAATTCAAAACAGGAGGAACTAGAGGGCCCTGCTCGTTAGACGATAAATACAAACCTTCAACTTCCATATAGAGAGTCCAACGCACCTAAAATGAAAAAATACTGGCCTCCAACCTCCCCTATAGCCAGTCCAACACACGCCTAATAAAAGTACAAACCTTCAACCTCCATATAGAGCAGTGGTCCTCAACTCAGGTCCTCAGGGCCCACTAACAGGCCAGATTTTAAGTATTACCTTGGGGAGATGCAGACTAGATTACTGCAATCACTGAGCAGCAAATGATATCACCTGGGATATATTTCAGTTATCTTGAAAACCTGGCCTGTTAGTGGACTCTGTAGGCCAGGGTTGAGGACCACTGATATAGAGGGTCCAAAACACACACACACAAAAAAAGAAAAAAATACTGGCCTCTAACCTCCCCTATAGCCAGTCCAACACACGCCTAATAAAAGTACAAACCTTCAACTTACATATAGATAGAGGATCCAATACACACCTAATAGAAAAAAATACTGCAGTCTAAGCCCCCTTGTAGCCAGTCCAACACATGCCTAAGTACAAACCTTCAACCCCCTTATAGAGGGTCCAACACACACCTAAAATAAGAAAAATACTGGCCTCCAACCTCCCTTATTGCTAGTCCAACACAAGCCTAATAAAAGTACAAACCTTCAACCTCCATATATGAGGGTCCAACACACAACTAAAATAAAAAAACTGGCCCATTCCTGGCAATGCTCATTAAACGCATAAACATAAAATATTCCTGACAATGGGCATTAAACGCATAAACATGAAATATTCATGACAATGGGTATCAAACGCATAAACATGAAATATTCACGACAATGGGTATCAAACGCATAAACATGAAATATTCTGGACATGATTCCAATAGCTTATAACGCTGTCCAGCGATGTAAATTATTGATAATGCCATCCAGCAATGTAAATTATTGATAACGCCCTATAGCGATGTAAATTATAGATAACGCCGTCCAGCAATGTAAATTATTGATAACTCCGTAAAGCAATGTAAATTGTTGATAACGCTGTCCAGCGTTGTAAATTGTTTATAACGCTGTCTAGCAATATCAATTATTGATAGCGCCATCCAGCAATGAAAATTGCTGATAACGCCATCCAGCGTTGTAAATTTTTGATAACGGCGTCCAAAGATGTAAATTGCTGATAATGCCGTCCGGCGATGTACACCGATAACACTGTCTAGCAATGTCAATTTTTGAAATGTCGTCCAGTGATGTAAATTGTGGATTACGCCGTCCAGCGATACAAATTATTGATAATGCCATCCAGCAATGTAAATTGTTGATAACACCGTCCAGCAATGCCAATTATTGATAACGCCGCCCAGCGATGTAAATTATTGACAACGCTGTCCATTGATGCAAATTATTAATAACCCCGTACAGCGATGTTAATTGTTGATAATGCTATTCAGCAATGTAAATTGCTGATGATTCCATCCAGCGATGTAAACTGATAACGCTGTCCAGCGATGTAAATTGCTGAAAGCAGTCCAGCGATGAAAATTGCTGACAACGCCGTTCAGCGATGACAATTGTTGATAACGCCATCCAGCAAAGAAAATTATTGATAACGGCATCCAGTGATGCCTATTATTGTTAATGCCATCCAGCGATATAAATTGTTAATAACGCTGCCCAGAGCTGAAAATTGTTTATAACGCCGTCCAGCTTTGCCAATTACCGGTAACGCCATCCAGCGATGTAAATTGCTGATAAGCCGTGCAGTGAGGTAAATTTTTCATTCCGTCCAGCGATGTAAATTGTTGATAAAGTATTGATAACGCCATCTAGCAATGCCAATTGCTTATAACGCCATTCAGCGATGTAAATTGCTGCTAATGCGGTCCAGCGATGTAAAATGTTGATAACGCCGTCCAGCGATGTAAATTGTTGATAACGCTGTCCAGCGATGTAAATTGTTGATAACGCTGTCCAGCGATGTAAATTGTTGATAACGCCGTCCAGCGATGTAAAATGTTGATAACGCTGACCAGCGATGCCAATAATTGATAATGCCATCCAGCAATAAAAATTGTTGATAAAGCTGCCCAGTGATGTAAATTGTTGATAACGCCGCCCAGCAAAGTAAATGATTGATAATGCCATCCAGCGATGCCAACTATTGATAACGCCATCCAGCAATATAAATTGTTAATAATGCTGTCCAGCAATGAAATTTGCTTATAACGCCGTCCAGCTATGCCAATTATCAGTAACACCGTCCAGTGATGTAAATTGCTGATAAGCCGTCCAGTGTGGTACATTTTTCATAACTCCGCCCAGCGATGTGAATTGTTGATAACGCTGTCCAGCGATGTGAATTGTTGATAACGCTGTCCAGCGATGCCAAGTATTGATAACACTGTCCAGCGATGTAAATTGCTAATAATGCTGTCCAGCAATGCCAATTATTAATAACGCCGTCCAGCGATATTAATTGTTTTTAACGACGTCCAGCAATGCCAATTATTGATAACGCCGTCCAGCGATGTAAATTATTGATAACAACCTCCAGTGATTTAACCACTTTACCTCTAGAGCATTTTGCTGTCTTACGTCTGGGCCACTTTTTGCGATTCGGCGCTGTGCGACTTTAACTGACAATTGCGCGGTCATGCAACGCCGTATCCAAACTAAATTTACGTCCTTTTTTTCCCACAAACAGAGTTTTTTTGGTGGTATTTGATCACCTGTGCGATTTTTACTTTTTGTGCTATAAACAAAAAAAAGAGCGTTTATTTTGAAAAAATAACAATATTTTTAACATTTTTTTATATGAAATTCCAACCAAAAAAGATTTAAAACCTACCTACAGGGGGAGGAGTCTGATGACGTAGGTCTACGTCTTCAGACGATAACGAGCCACTTTGCCGCAGTAGTACTACGGTACTCAGTGGTAAAGTTGTTAAATTGTTGATAACGCCGCCCAGCGATGTCAATTGCTAAAAATGCTGTCAAGCAATGCCAATTATTTATATCGCCATCCAGCGATGTAAATTGTTGATAACGCCATCCAGCGATTTCAATTAATGATTAGGGTTGAGCGAACACCTAGATGTCCGTGTTCGACGGGTTCGGCCGAACTTTAAAAAAAAGTCCGGGTCCGTGTCCCGGACTTTTACCGAACTTTTCCCGGACACCGAACCCCATTGAAGTCAATGGGGACCCGAACTTTAAGGCACTAAAATGGCTCTAAAACACCAAAGGAAAGGGCTAGAGTGCTGCAAATGGCAGCAAAACGTAATTAAGAGCATGGCAAGTGCTCTGCAAACAAATGTGGATAGGGAAATAACTTAAAACAACAAAAAAAAAACAGAAAAATAAAACAATGTTCTTCTTCATCTCTGAAGGACGAGGCCCATATGGAGTAGGAGGGAGGTTGAGGTGGTGGTGGATGTGGCGGTGACATAGGCGTGCGCACAGGGTGTGCTGGGTGTGCCTGGGCACACCCTAATCACCTAGGGCACATAGCATTGCCAGTGAGGAGATGGGAAAGATCTCCCTGGGACCTGCTCTGCTCTATTTCTCCTTGCCTACAGGTACATGGCCCCGATACATTACTCTCCCTGCTGGCAAACACATGCATGTGTATTTCAACTTTGGGGTGCACACCTTAATGCAATAGGCTGCGCACACCTATGGGCGGTGTAGGTGGAAGCGGCGGTGGAGGAGGACCAGGGCCGGATTAACAGCATCATGGGCTTGGTGCTGAGGATTTTGAAGGGCCTTAAGGGCCGTGCCTTGCCATGCACCCAGAGGAGGAAGGGTGCAGCCATGCATGCCTAATTCAACATGGGATGCTGTCTCTGAAGCCCATAAACACATCCATGCATCGCCAACTGTCCCTCCTTGTCCGGCCTTCACGCTGTGTGGGGAGGTTCTGAGGGTGCTGCCTGGGGAAGCGAGCATAGAAGCCAGACTTCTGTGTTTACAAGTGACAGAAGAGCGGTAACAGTGAATATGGCCAACCCGGGGCCTATATAAAAGGTAGGGGCCTGGAGCTGCAGCTCCAATAGCCCCTACATTAATCTGGCCCTGAGGAGGAGGACGAGGTAGCCAACACTGCTTCTTTTCAAAAATTTTAAATGAGGGTACACCCCAAAAGAGTGAGAAAGAGCAAAAATGGAACAATGGGTGGGTAAGGTCGGTATCCATTGCTATTCTGCATAAGGTACGGAAAAGTCCCGTGGGATCCATGCCTGGTTCATTTTAATGAACGTGAGCTTGTCCACATTGTCTCTGGACAGGCGGCTGCGCTTGTCTGTTATAACGCCCCCAGCCGTGCTAAATACCCGTTCAGATAATACACTGGCTGCAGGGCACGCCAGCACCTCCAAGGCGTAAAGGGCAAGCTCAGGCCATGTGCCCAATTTGGAGACCCAGAAGTTGAAGGGGGCAGACCCGTCATTCACTACATGTAGGCGTGTGCACACATACTGCTCCACCATGTTGGTAAAATGCTGCCTCCTGCTAAGACGTTCCATCTGAGCTGCTGGTGCTGCTGTTTGTTGTGGCGTGCTGACAAAGCTTTTCCACATTTCGGCCATGCTAACCCTGCCTTCTGAGGTGCTGGCGGTGCCCTGGTTGCGTTGGCGACCTCCTCCTCCTCCTCCTCTGCCTTGTGCTTCCACTGTGGCCCCGCTGTCAGATGGGAATGCCAGCAGCATGGCGTCTACCAGCGTGCGCTTGTACTCGCGCATCTTGCGATCGCGCTCCAGTGAGTGAATTAAGGACGGTACGTTGTCCTTGTAACGGGGATCCAGCAGCGTGGCCACCCAGTAATCAGCACAAGTTAGAATGTGGGCAACTCGGCGGTCGTTGTGGAGACACTGCAGCATGTAATCGCTCATGTGTGCCAGGCTGCCCAGAGGCGACGAAAGGCTGTCCTCTGTGGGAGGTGTATCGTCCGTGTCCTCTGTATCCCCCCAGCCACGCACCAGTGATGGCCATGAGCTGGCCTGGGTGCCACCCTGCTGTGAACATGGTTCCATCTCCTCCTCCAGCTCCTCCTCCTCCTCATCCTCCTCATCCTCCAGAACTGTGCCCCTGCTGGACAATTGCGTCCCTGGCGTTTGCGTGTGCAGGAACCCACCCTCGGAGCCCCTTGCGAATGACTGCCCTGAAAGCCTTGGAAATGTTACCTCTTCATCCTCCTCCTCCTCCTCATCCTGTGCCACATCCTCTTCCATCATCGCCCGAATTGTTTTTTCAAGGAGGCATAGAAGTGGGATAGTTAAGCTGAGAACGGCGTCATTGCCACTGGCCATGTTGGTGGAGTACTCAAAACAGCGCAACAAGGCACACAGGTCTCGCATGGAGGCCCAGTTATTGGTGGTGAAGTGGTGCTGTTCCGCAGAGCGACTCACGCGTGCGTGCTGCAGCTGAAACTCCACTATGGCCTGCTGCTGCTCGCACAGTCTTTCCAGCATGTGCAAGGTGGAGTTCCACCTTGTGGGCACGTCACATATGAGGCGGTGAGCGGGAAGGCCGAAGTTACGCTGCAGCGCTGCCAGGCGAGCAGCAGCAGGGTGAGAACGCCGAAAGTGCGCACAAACGGCCCGCACTTTCTGCAGCAGCTCTGACATATCGGGGTAGTTTTTAAGGAACCTCTGCACCACCAAATTCAGCACATGCGCCAGGCAAGGGATGTGCGTCAAACCGGCTAGGCCCAGAGCTGCTATGAGATTTCGCCCGTTATCACACACCACCAGGCCGGGCTTGAGGCTCGCTGGCAGCAACCACTCATTTGTCTGCTGTTCCATGCTCCTCCACAACTCCTGCGCGGTGTGTGGTTTGTCCCCCAAACAGGCAAGTTGTAAAACTGCCTGCTGTCGTTTACCCCTGGCCGTGCTGAAGTTGGTGGTGAAGGTGTTACGCTGTCCGGATGAGGAGGCGGTAGAGGATGAGGAAGCGGAGTAGGAGGAGTTACGAACAGGAGGCAAACTGAAGCGCCCTGCAATCCTCGGTGGTGGAAGGACATGCGCCAAATTGCTATCCGCCTCAGGCCCATCCGCCACTGCATTTACCCAGTGTGCCGTTAGGGAGATATAACGCCCCTGACCGTGCTTACTGGTCCACGTATCCGTAGTTAGGTGGACCTTGGCACAGATGGCGTTGCGCAGTGCACACCTGATATTTTCCCCCACTTGGTTGTGCAGGGAAGGGATGGCTTGCCTGGAAAAGTAGTGGCGGCTGGGCACGACGTACTGTGGGACAGCCACCGACATAAGGTTTTTAAAACTGTGCGTCTCCACCAGACGGAATGACAGCATTTCAAAGGCCAATAATTTTGAAATGCTGGCATTCAGGGCCAGGGATCGCGGGTGGGTAGGGGGGTACTTCCTCTTCCTCTCAAGTGTTTGGGAGATGGAAAGCTGAACGCTTCCACGGGACATTGTGGAGATGGTTGTTGGTGACCCAGGTGGTGGTGTTGCTGACAGATCGTCTGTTTGCGGGGTGGCAGGTGCCGGTATCACTACAGATGTGGCTGGAGCGGCCGAGACTGCAGCAGAAGAGGAAGCAGGATGAGCCAGAGACGTTTCTTGGTTTTGAAGGTGTGTACTCCACTGCAGCTCGTGCTTTGCACTTAGATGCCTGATCATGCAGGTTGTGCTCAGGTTGAGAAGGTTCATGCCTCGCTTCAAGCTCTGATTGCACAGGGTGCAAACCACTCGTGTCCTGTCATCAGCACATTTTCTAAAGAACTTCCACGCTAGAGAACTCCTTTGAGCTGACTTTGGTGCGCTCGTTCCCTTGCTGCGTTGGGCAGTAGCGGGCGTAGTGTCTAGGGCACGGCCGCTCCGCTTCTGCACCCTGCTCCCTCTTCTGCTGTGCTGGTGGCTCTGTGCGACCACCGCCTCTTCCTCCAAACTACTCAGGTCACCTGCATGACGTTCATTCCATGTGGGGTCGAGGACCTCATCGTCCTCCACATCATCTTCCACCCAGTCTTCACCCCTGCCCTCCTTGTCGGTCTCCACAATGCTGAACGCCGCAGCAGTTGGCACCTGCGTTTCGTCATCATCGGAGACGTGCTGCGATGATCCTTGCATGTACTCATCTTGAGAAATAAGTGGTTGGGCATTGCTGCACTCAATCTCTTCCACTTCTGGGGCAGGGCTAGGTGGATGGCCCTGGGAAACCCTGCTGACAGAGTCCTCAAAAAGAATAAGAGACTGCTGTATGGCTTGGGGCTCAGACTGCTGGCCTGATTTGCAAGGGGGTGAGGTGAAAGACGGTTGGACATTGGCTGCAGGTGCCAACTCTGACCTTTCTGCAGTAGACTGGGTGGGAGACAATGTGAAGGAACTGGAGGCACTGTCAGCAGCAAACCAATCTACTATCGCCTCAACTTGTTCTGGCCTCATCACTTCTAGGGGCGTTTGATGCCCTACCAAATACTGATGCAGGTTCTGTCGCCTACTCACACTTGAGGAAGGTGTTTCACTTGTGCGTGTAGCTGGCACAGATCGACCATGTCCTCTCCTTGCAACAGGAGCTCTACCAGCAGCACCACGACCCAGGCCACGGCCCTTATTTGACGGTCTCCTCATATTTCTGTAATTTAAGATCTTGCCCTAGAAAGGTTTTTATTGAATAGCGGAATAGAAAATATGATCCAAAAAAAGTGTATGTATATCACACGTACACAACCACACTAGGCCCCAATTACTATTGTTTGTACCCCTAAAAGGCTAGATGAGGAGTAGGGGGAGTATGGAACAGGCAGCACCCTCAAACCTTCAGAAGTATGAGATGAACCCCAACAACTTGGAAAGGTGGATCTCTCTCACACGTACCAACACAGACTATCCCCCAATTTAACTGATCCCCAAAGGTTTTTGATTAAATAGCGGAATAGAAAATATGATCCCAAAAAAGTGTATGTATATCACACGTACACAACCACACTAGGCCCCAATTACTATTGTTTGTACCCCTAAAAGGCTAGGAGTAGGGGGAGTATGGAACAGGCAGCACCCTCAAACCTTCAGAAGTATGAGATGAACCCCAACAACTTGGAAAGGTGGATCTCTCTCACACGTACCAACACAGACTATCCCCCAATTTAACTGATCCCCAAAGGTTTTTGATTAAATAGCGGAATAGAAAATATGATCCCAAAAAAGTGTATGTATATCACACGTACACAACCACACTAGGCCCCAATTACTATTGTTTGTACCCCTAAAAGGCTAGGAGTAGGGGGAGTATGGAACAGGCAGCACCCTCAAACCTTCAGAAGTATGAGATGAACCCCAACAACTTGGAAAGGTGGATCTCTCTCACACGTACCAACACAGACTATCCCCCAATTTAACTGATCCCCAAAGGTTTTTGATTAAATAGCGGAATAGAAAATATGATCCCAAAAAAGTGTATGTATATCACACGTACACAACCACACTAGGCCCCAATTACTATTGTTTGTACCCCTAAAAGGCTAGGAGTAGGGGGAGTATGGAACAGGCAGCACCCTCAAACCTTCAGAAGTATGAGATGAACCCCAACAACTTGGAAAGGTGGATCTCTCTCACACGTACCAACACAGACTATCCCCCAATTTAACTGATCCCCAAAGGTTTTTGATTAAATAGCGGAATAGAAAATATGATCCCAAAAAAGTGTATGTATATCACACGTACACAACCACACTAGGCCCCAATTACTATTGTTTGTACCCCTAAAAGGCTAGGAGTAGGGGGAGTATGGAACAGGCAGCACCCTCAAACCTTCAGAAGTATGAGATGAACCCCAACAACTTGGAAAGGTGGATCTCTCTCACACGTACCAACACAGACTATCCCCCAATTTAACTGATCCCCAGAGGTTTTTGATTAAATAGCGGAATAGAAAATATGATCCCAAAAAAGTGTATGTATATCACACGTACACAACCACACTAGGCCCCAATTACTATTGTTTGTACCCCTAAAAGGCTAGGAGTAGGGGGAGTATGGAACAGGCAGCACCCTCAAACCTTCAGAAGTATGAGATGAACCCCAACAACTTGGAAAGGTGGATCTCTCTCACACGTACCAACACAGACTATCCCCCAATTTAACTGATCCCCAAAGGTTTTTGATTAAATAGCGGAATAGAAAATATGATCCCAAAAAAGTGTATGTATATCACACGTACACAACCACACTAGGCCCCAATTACTATTGTTTGTACCCCTAAAAGGCTAGGAGTAGGGGGAGTATGGAACAGGCAGCACCCTCAAACCTTCAGAAGTATGAGATGAACCCCAACAACTTGGAAAGGTGGATCTCTCTCACACGTACCAACACAGACTATCCCCCAATTTAACTGATCCCCAAAGGTTTTTGATTAAATAGCGGAATAGAAAATATGATCCCAAAAAAGTGTATGTATATCACACGTACACAACCACACTAGGCCCCAATTACTATTGTTTGTACCCCTAAAAGGCTAGGAGTAGGGGGAGTATGGAACAGGCAGCACCCTCAAACCTTCAGAAGTATGAGATGAACCCCAACAACTTGGAAAGGTGGATCTTTCTCACACGTACCAACACAGACTATCCCCCAATTTAACTGATCCCCAAAGGTTTTTGATTAAATAGCGGAATAGAAAATATGATCCCAAAAAAGTGTATGTATATCACACGTACACAACCACACTAGGCCCCAATTACTATTGTTTGTACCCCTAAAAGGCTAGGAGTAGGGGGAGTATGGAACAGGCAGCACCCTCAAACCTTCAGAAGTATGAGATGAACCCCAACAACTTGGAAAGGTGGATCTCTCTCACACGTACCAACACAGACTATCCCCCAATTTAACTGATCCCCAAAGGTTTTTGATTAAATAGCGGAATAGAAAATATGATCCCAAAAAAGTGTATGTATATCACACGTACACAACCACACTAGGCCCCAATTACTATTGTTTGTACCCCTAAAAGGCTAGGAGTAGGGGGAGTATGGAACAGGCAGCACCCTCAAACCTTCAGAAGTATGAGATGAACCCCAACAACTTGGAAAGGTGGATCTCTCTCACACGTACCAACACAGACTATCCCCCAATTTAACTGATCCCCAAAGGTTTTTGATTAAATAGTGGAATAGAAAATATGATCCCAAAAAAGTGTATGTATATCACACGTACACAACCACACTAGGCCCCAATTACTATTGTTTGTACCCCTAAAAGGCTAGATGAGGAGTAGGGGGAGTATGGAACAGGCAGCACCCTCAAACCTTCAGAAGTATGAGATTGTGTTCACTGTACCCCACAAAGATTGAGTTCACTGCACCCCACAATGATTGTGTTCACTGCACCCCACAAAGATTGTGTTCACTGCACCTCACAAAGATTGTGTTCACTGTACCCCCCAAAGATTGTGTTCACTGCACCCCACAAAGATTGTGTTCACTGCACCCCAAAAAGATTGTGTTCACTGCACCCCAAAAAGATTGTGTTCACTGCACCCCAAAAAGGATGTTGTTCACTGCACCCCAAAAAGGATGTTGTTCACTCCACCCCAAAAAGATTGTGTTCACTGCACCCCACAAAGATTGTGTTCACTGCACCCCAAAAAGATTGTGTTCACTGCACCCCAAAAATGATTTTGTTCACTGCACCCCAAAAAGGATTTTGTTCACTCCACCCCAAAAAGATTGTGTTCACTGCACCCCAAAAAGATTGTGTTCACTGCACCCCACAAAGGATTTTGTTCACTGCACCCCAAAAAGATTGTGTTCACTGCACCCCAAAAAGGATGTTGTTCACTGCACCCCAAAAAGGATTTTGTTCACTGCACCCCAAAAAGATTGTGTTCACTGCACCCCACAAAGGATTTTGTTCACTGCACCCCACAAAGATTGTGTTCACTGCACACCAAAAAGGATTGTGTTCACTGCACCCCAAAAAGATTTTGTTCACTGCACCCCAAAAAGATTGTGTTCACTGCAGCCCAAAAAGATTGTGTTCACTGCAGCCCAAAAAGATTGTGTTCACTGCAGCCCAAAAAGATTGTGTTCACTGCAGCCCAAAAAGATTGTGTTCACTGCAGCCCAAAAAGATTGTGTTCACTGCAGCTCACACACAGAAAAATGGATGTGGATCACTGACACCTGCCTATCTCCAATCCCACACCACACAGCAATATCGATTGTAGTTTGTAGAACACAGTTTCCCTAAAATTCAGCAGACTCTGTCCCTAACAGGATTGAGAAGAGATCGTAGATCAGGATTGAGTGCAGACCCCACCCCCCACACAGCAATATCGATTGTAGTTTGTAGAAGACACTGACCCTATAATTCAGCAGACTCTATCCCTAAAATGCCTACAACTCGCCCTGCCTAAACACTCCGACCTGTCCCTCAATTCTATCCGGACACAAATGGTTTTTTCCTGCCTATCTTTCCCTAATCAGCAGCCAGCACGTTGATGTGTGCTCTGTCCCTGAATCTAAGCAGCATAATGACGCCGCTGCGGCTGCCTCGAACTTATAAAGACTTGGTCACATGCTACAGACGGCCAATCACAGCTACTGAGACATTTGCAGGCATGGCTGGGATGGCTTAAGGCACACCAGTTAAACGATTGTTGATTGGCTGTTGAAAGCCCGCCATGAAAAGAGCGCCAAAGCATGCAAAACCCGGAAATAAAACGACCGAACACGGATTTTTACCCGAACATACAGTAAAGTGTCCGTGTCCGTGTTCGGGTACAAAAAATCCAATTATTCGGTACGAACACGAATAATACAGTCCGTGTTCGCTCAACACTATTAATGATAATGCTGTCCAGCTATGTAAATTGTTGATAACGCGGTCCAGCGATGTAAAATGTTGATAACGCCGACCAGCGATGCCAATTATTGATAACGCCATCCAGGAATTTAAAATGATGGGCATCAAACGCATAAACATGAAATATTCCTAACAATGGGCATCAAACGTATAGACATAAAATATTCTGGAAAATGGGCATCAAACGTATCAACATGAAATATTCTTATGTTTTAATGTTCTGGTGGGTCGGTATAAGGTTCTGGTGGGTCGGTATAAGGTTCTTGTGCATGGTTATAATTTTCTGGTGGCTGGGTATAATGTTCTGGTGGGTGATATAATGTTCTGGTGGGTGGGTATAATGTTCTGGTGAGTGGGCATAATGTTATCGTAAGTGGTATAATGATCTGGTGGGTGGGTATAAGGTTCTGGTGGGTGGGTATAAATTTTTGGTGGGTTGTAGAATATTCTGGTGGGTGGTGATAATGTTCTGGTGGGTGGTGATAATGTTCTGGTGGGTGGGTATAATATTTTGGTGGGTTTGACTGTTCAACAAAGAGTTCTACTTCATATGGATTAAAAAACAAACATACTATATATGGATTAAAAAACATACTATATATATATGGATATAGATGGATTAAAAAACATACTATATATGCATTAAACATACTATAAATATGGATTTAAAAAAAAATAAACAAACATACTAATATAATTATATATATATATATATATATATATATATATATATATATATATATATATATATATATATATAATATAGATGGATTAAAAAACATGCTGTATATAGATGGATTAAAAACACATACTATATATATATATATATATGGATTAAAAAAGTGGTTGATCCTCACTTCCAGGATTTCGGCTTGGCATTTGGAGAAATTAGATCTGGGAATTAGATCTGTTCCAAGATTGCCATACCAAGCCGGCCAGGAAAGAAGCTTGGGAACTTGAGCATTTCCTAACGCCTGAACTTGTTCCCCCCGTTAAACGTGCTTTGGGCGAACAGGTCCTTCTGTCTGTCATCCATAAAAAGAGGTATACCTTCTTTCCCCTTTGACAGTTGAGCCGAAGCACACAGACGGGACAGCAGGAAAGAACTCAGCAAGGACAGCAGGGAAGCATTTTGATAGGCATTTACTATGAATGTCATAGTAAACAGGCCTCTCTACTAATCCCATAGAAAACTAAAACTAGCCTTCTCTTTACAAGTGAGTTGTAGGACTGTCTAAACAGGTTCTTTTTAACCCATTGCACACAGTACTGCAGGTTACAACAAGATGGCAGTGTATTCCCACCCACCCATACTCAGAGTTCCCTCGTATATCCGCAGCAACCTTTCTGATCAACCCCCTATAATGGAACACTGAGGGAGAGGAGCGGCAAAATCGCATACTAGCACATTATGATAGGCTTACCTTAAATATCCACTGACAGGAATTCCATCGTCACCTGGTTTTCTTTCCAGGTTCACAGGCTCTGGTCACTTGAATGGCGACAATCCAGCAAAAGTGGTTGGTCCTCGCCTAGAGGAGGTCGGCTTGGCATTTGGAGAAATGCTGGGAAATAGATCTGTCCCAAGATTGCCATACCAAGCCCGCCAGGAAGAAGCTTGGGAACCCAAGATTGTTGATAATGCTGTCCAGCGAAGCCAATTGTTGATAACGTCGTCCAGCAATGTAAATTATTGATAATTCCCTCCAGCAATGTAAATTCTTGATAACGCCATCCAGGAATGCAATTTATTGAAAACGCCGTCTAGAGATTGAAATCCTGATAATGTCGTCCAGCGATGTAAATTATTGATAACGCCATCCAGCGATTTAATTTTTTGATAATGCCGTCCAGCAACTTAAATTGTTGATAATGCTGTCCAGCAATGCCAAATATTGATAACGCCATCCAGAAATTTAAAATGATGGGCATCAAACGCATAAATATGAAATATTCCTAACAATGGGTATCAAATGCATAAACCTAAAATATTCCGGACAATGGGCATCAAACGCATAAATATGAAATATTCTAATGTTATGATGTTCTGGTGGGTCGGTATAAGGTTCTGGTGTGTCGGTATAAGGTTCTGGTGTATGGTTATCAAGTTCTGGTGGGTGGGTAAAATGTTCTGGTGGGTGGGTATAAGGTTCTGGTGTGTCAGTATAAGGATCTGGTGTATGGTTATAAAGTTCTGGTGGGTGGTATAATATTCTGGTGGGTGGGTAAAATGTTCTGGTGGGTTGGTATAATGTTCTGGTGGGTGGGTATAATGTTCTGGTGGGTGGTATAATATATACAGTTTATATATATATATATATATATATATATATATATATATATATATATATATATATATATATATATATATATATATATATATATATATACATATACACACACACACATCCATATACACACACACACACACTGAAAGTACCAGCCTCCAAAAACTCTATAGCTGGTCCAACACAAAAAAATACTGGCCTCCAACCTCCCCTATAGCCAGTCCAACACACACCTAAGTACAAACCTTCAAACTCTACATAGAGGGTCCAACACACACCTGAAAAAATCCCTATAGCCAGTCCAACACATGTCTAATAAAACTCCAAACCTTCAACTTCCATATAGAGGGTCCAACACACACCAAAAATAGAATACTAGCCTCCAACCTCCCCTATAGCCAGTCCAACATACGCCTGATAAAAGTACAAGCCTTCAAACTCAATATAAGAGGGTCCAACACACAACTAAAATAAAAAAAATACTGACCCATTCCTGAAAATGGGCATCAAAACGCATAAACATGAAATATTCCTGATAATGGGCATCAAAACGCATTACCATGAAACATTCGGGACAAAGGGCATCAAACACAAACATGAAATATTCCTAACAATGGGCATCAAACACAAACATGAAATATTCCTAACAATGGACATCAAACACAAATATGAAATATTCCTAACAATGGACATCAAACACAAACATGAAATATTCCTAACAATGGGAATTAAATGCATAAACATGAAATATTTCTGAAAATGGGCAAATGCGTAAATATGAAATATTCCTGAAAATGGGCATCAAACGCATAAACATGAAATATTCCTGAAAATGGGCATCAAATGCACATATGAAATAATCCAAAAAAATTGACATCAAACGCGAAAATATCAAATATTCCCGAAAATAGACATCAAATGCAAAAATATGAAATATTCCACAAAATGGGCACGCATTTCACTATATATATATATATATATATATATATATATATATATATATATATATATATATATATATATATATATATATATATATATAAATAAACACATATATATATATACATACATACATATACATACTATATATGGATTTTAAAAAACATAATATATGGATTATTAAAAATCATATATATATATATATATATATATATATATATATGTATATATAGTATTATATACATGGATTAACCACTTAAGTCCCGGAGGATTTGGCTGCTCAAAGACCAGGCCCTATTTTGCGATTCGGCACTGCGTGACTTTAACGGACAATTGCGCGGACGTGCGACGCTGTACCCAAACAAAATTGACGTCCTTTTTTTCCCACAAACAAAGCTTTCTTTTGGTGGTATTTGATCACCTGTGCGATTTTTATTTTTTGCGCTATAAACAAAAAGAGCGACAATTTTGAAAAAAAAAAACAATATTTTTCACATTTTTTAAAATGAAATTCCCCCCCAAAAAATTTAAAAATAAAAATTGTTTAACATTTTAAGCCAATTTGTTTTCTGCTACATATTTTTGGGTAAAAGAAAAAAAAAATCGCAATGACCGTATTTTGATTGGTTTGCACAAAAGTTACTGCGTTTACTAAGGGAAAGATTTATGTCATTTTTTTTTTAACTAGTACTGGCGGCGATCTGCGCTTTTTTTGCAGGACTGTGACATTGCGGCGGATAGATTGGACCCTTGACTGATGGACAGATTGGACCCTTGACTGACGGACAGATTGGACCCTTGACTGACATTTGACACTTTTGGGGGTACCAGTGACATTACTACAGTAATCAGTGCTATAAATATGCATTGTTACTGTAAAAATTACACTGGCAGGGAAGGGGTTAACACTGTTGGTGATCAAGGGGTTAAACGTATGCCTCATGCTTACTGACGTGTGTGGGGGAATGCCTGCACTTGTCCCCCCCGTTAAACGTGCTTTGGGTGAACAGGTCCTTCTGTCTGTCCTCCGTAAAAAGAGGTATACCTTCTTTCCCATTTGACAGTCGAGCCGAAGCATACAGACGGGACAGCAGGAAAGAACTCAGCAAAGACAGCAGGTAAGCATTTTGATAGGCATTTACTATGAATGTCATAGTAAACAGGTCTCTCTACTAATCCCATAGAAAACTAAAACTAGCCTTCTCTTTACAAGGGAGTTGTAGGACTGTCTAAACAGGTTCTTTTTAACCCATTGCACAGAGTACTGCAGGTTACAACAAGATGGCAGGGTATCACTAATTTACTATCTGATATATCGGTCTGGATGTCGCACCACTTCCTCAAACTCAATCCCTCCAAAACCGAGCTAATAATTTTTCCTTCACCGCGTGCCCCTTCCCCTGATCTCTCTGTCAATATTGATGGAATTACTATCAGCCCATCCCCGCATGCCAGGGTCCTAGGTGTTGTCCTGGACTCTGAACTCTCCTTCAAGGCCCACATCCAATCGCTGTCCAAATCTTGCCGCGTTAACTTCCGCAACATCTCCAAAACTGCCACTCCCTTCTCATTGGCTTACCTCTACACAGGCTATCCCCCTTCAATCTATCATGAACGCTGCCGCCAGACTCATCCACCTTACCAATCACTCAGTGTCTGCCGCTCCTCTCTGTCAATCCCTCCACTGGCTTCCGCTCACACAACGAACCAAATTCAAAATACTAACATCTTACAAAGCCATCCACAGCTTAGCCCCCATCTACATCACTAGCCTCGTCTCAAAATAAAAACCTAATCGCTCTCTTCATTTCTCTCAAAACCTCTTGCTCTCTAGCTCCCTTGTCACTTCCTCCCATGCTCGCCTCCAGGACTTTACCAGAGCCTCTCCAATCCTGTGGAACTCCTTACCCTTACCTGTCCGATTATCTCCTACTCCAGGGCTCGACAAACCCCGGGCGCCAGGTCGCATTTGCAACTAGAATTAGCGATCTGGCACCTAGGGTGCCCCTGCAGGAGGTGCATTCCCATCTCCTTCCCAAGAGGAGATGAGAGGGAAGTTTTTGCAGGCTTCATCTGCCTGTCAAGTTACCTTTGCTTAAAGGTAAGTGGACAGGGAGTGTGGTTATTATGAATTTATTTTTTAAATTAACAAAAAAATATATATATATATTTCTCGTTTTTTTTCAATTCTTATTATTAAATAAAATCATATATATATATATATATATATTTTTTTTTTCCCTCATCGCCATGCCACAGCCGAAGGCCCCTTTCACACGGGCTGTCTGATCAGGTCCGCCTGTCAGTTTTTTCAGTCAGACCTGACCGGACCCTTCATTCTCCTCTATGGAGCAGTAATCTGCCGCCATCTGATCCTGTCCGCCAAAAACAGAGGGATGGTGGTTCTATTTTCTATCCATCCCGTTGATCGGATCAGATGGCATCGGATGGAAAGAGACAGACAGTCTGTTTTCATCCAATTGCGCTATAGAGGAGAGTGGGGTTCTAGTTGTATTTATGTGTAAATTTAGTATCCGTTTTATTAAATTAAGCTTGGTTGTTAGTTTAAAAAAAACTGGCTCCTAACTTTTTAAGCTGGTTCCTAGATTTCAAGCAAATTTGTCAAGCCCTGTCCTACTCTATTAGCTTTTAGGTGATCTTTGAAAACCCTCCTCTTCAGAGAAGCCTATCCTACCCACACCTAACAACTCCACCTCCATTTTATCCATCTGCCCACCCCCCTCGGTTACTGCCTTTTGTTTCACTTGACCCTCCCTTCTAGATTGTAAGCTCTAACGAGCAGGGCCCTCTGATTCCCCCTGTATTGAATTGTACTGTAACTATATGGTCTTTCCCCACACTGTAAAGCGCTGTGCAAACTGTTGGCACTATATAAATCCTGTATAATAAAAATAATAATAGTCCAAACAATCATGCTCAGAGTTCCCTCATATATCCGCAGCAACTTTTCTGATCAACCCCCTATAATGGATCACTGTGGGAGAGGAGCAGCAAAATCTGTTGAGTCTAGCCGGCCTCCTGGAACTCCTTCCTAGCCACAGTGACTGAATTTGTCCCTTTCAAAACTTCTGCAAGTGGTTCCCCGGGCTTTCTCCACTGCTAGGCCAGACGTCCTGGAAGCGAGAATTGGCCACTTTTGAAGGACTCTCCCTGGTCATTTCTGGTCAGCTATATGTTGCAATCTGGGTAACTATCACATCCCAGAGATTTGTACAAATGCCAAGCCGGTTTTCTTGGGGAAACCAGTTTGGTAGAGAAGTCCCCAGGAAGTGATCCTTACCCAGGTTACCAGGAGGGAAGACCGGGGGGAGGGTGAGAGGCGTTTATTCTTCTGTGACATGGAGGTAAGTGTATCCCTCCAACAGAGATGGCTTTGAGGAGTGCAGCTCTTTGCCATATCAGTGGCACTGGTGGGAGGGGTCAGTGATGAGGTAGCTGGTCACTCCTCCCTTCTCTCTGCGGTCCTCATCCTTGGGTATGCCTCATCCTTGCCCGATGCCTCGCCTCATTGGGGGGGAGCCTGCAGTATAAGGAGGATCGCCGGTGTTCTGTCAGAATTCCCTACCCCCATCACTTCCAGGACAGCACAGAACAGCGGCAACAACAGCCGATGAGGATGACAGTGCTGTCCTGGAAGTGACGGGTGTAGAGAATTCTGATGGAATGAGAGCATACAAAGGGTGTAGGGAGGTTTACAGATGAGGAATGAAAGCATACAGAGAGTGTAGGGAGGTATACAGATGAGGGATGAAAGCATACAGAGGGTGTAGGGAGGTTTACAGAGCTAATGCCAGATAAGTGTGGGGGACAGAGCCTGGGAGTATATACTATACATATTACCTGTGTATATATATATATATATATATATATATATATATATATATATATATATATATATATATATATATATATATATATATATATAGTACATATTACCTACATACACACATACTGAAAGTACCAGCCTCCAAAAACTCTATGGCTGGTCCAACACACAAAATAAAATACTGGCCTCCAACCTCCCCTATAGCCAGTCCAACACACACCTAAGTACAAACCTTCAACCTCTACATAGAGGGTCCAACACACACCTGAAAAAAATCCATATAGCCAGTCCAACACATGTCTAATAAAACTACAAACCTTCAACTTCCATATAGAGGGTCCAACACACACCAAAAATAAAAAATACTAGCCTCTAACATCCCCTATAGCCAGTCCAACATATGCCTGATGAAAGTACAAGCCTTCAAACTCAATATAAGAGGGTCCAACACACAACTAAAATAAAAAAATACTGACCCAGAGTTCCAAGATTGCCATACCAAGCTGGCCAGGAAGAAGCTTGGGAACTTGAGCAAATCCTAATGCCTGCACTTGTCCCCCTGTTAAACGTGCTTTGGGCGAACAGGTCCTTCTGTCTGTCCTCTGTCAAAGGGGAAAGAAGGTATACCTCTTTTAACGGTCAAGCCGAAGCACACAGACGGGACAGCAGGAAAGAATTTAGCAAGGACAGCAGGGAAGCATTTTGATAGGCATTTACTATGAATGTCATAGTAAACAGGCCTCTCTACTAATCCCATAGAAAACTAAAACTAGCCTTCTCTTTACAAGTGAGTTGTAGGACTGTCTAAACAGGTTCTTTTTAACCCATTGCACAGAGTACTGCAGGTTACAACAAGATGGCAGTGTATTCCAACCACCCATACTCAGAGTTCCCTCGTATATCTGCAGCAACCTTTCTGATCAACCCCCTATAATGGAACACTGAGGGAGAGGAGCGGCAAAATTGCATACTAGCACATTATGATAGGCTTACCTTAAATATCCACTGACAGGGATTCCATCGTCACCTGGTTTTCTTTCCAGGTTTGCAAGCACTGGTCACTTGAATGGTGACAATCCAGCAAAAGTGGTTGGTCCTCGCCTAGAGGAGGTCAGCTTGGCATTTGGAGAAATCCCGGGAAATAGATCTGTTCCAAGATTGCCATACCAAGCCGGCCAGGAAGAAGCTTGGGAACTTGAGCTTTTCCTAATGCCTGCACTTGTCCGCCCTGTTAAACGTGCTTTGGGCGAACAGGTCCTTCTGTCTGTCCTCCGTTAAAAGAGGTATACCTTCTTTCCCCTTTGACAGTTGAGCCGAAGCACAGAGACGGGACAGCAGGAAAGAACGTAAGTAAGGACAGCAGTGAAGCATTCTGATATTTTTTTTTTTTACAACCTGTAAGAGAAAGACATAATGAGCTAGTATGCATCGCATACTAGCTCATTATGAAATACTTACCTTAGAACGAGCCCCCGCCGTGCCGCTCTCTTACCTGTATGACGGGCGACATGACATGTCGCTCGTCTTCCGGGATCGCGGCATCCGGTCATCTGATTGGCCGGAGCCGCGGTGACGTCACTCCCGCGCACGCGCGCGGGAGCCGACGGTCACGGCACGGGGCTCTGAAGGAACGGCACGATCAGCCGTTCCTTCAGAGCGCATGCGCCAGTGACGTCACTGGCTGCATTAAAGGTAAATATCTCCTAAACGGTACATGTTTAGGAGATATTTACAGTACCTATAGGTAAGCCTTATCATAGGCTTACCTATAGGTACAACTTCCTGAGAAGGGTTTACTTCCTCTTTAATAACGCCGTCCAGCGATGCCAAGTATTCATAACGCTGTCCAGCGATGTAAATTTTTCATAACGCCATAATTATTATATAATTAAAGTCCGTCCAGCAATGGTCCCTCGATGTAAATTATTGATAACGCCGTCCAGCGATGCCAATTATTGATAACTCAGTAAAGCGATACCAATTACTGATAACGCGTCCAGCGATGTAAATTGTTAAGAACGCCATCCAGCAATGTAAATTATTGATAACTCCATCCAGCGATGCCAATTACTGATAACGCCGTCCAGTGATGTAAATTTTTTATAACGCCGTCAAGTGATGTAAATTATCGATAACGCCATCCAGCCATGTAAATGATTGATAACGCCGTCCAGCGATGCCAATTGTTGATAACCCTGTCCAGTGATGTAAATTCATGATAACTAGGGTTGAGCGAACCTGGACTGTATTGTTCGTACCGGACTTTTGGGTATTCGGTCCCCAGACCCGAACATTTCACTGTATGTTTGGGTACTGCCCGTTGTTCGGTAACGTGATTTTAATGTTTTGTCGCGGTTTTAATGGTGCGCTTTCAACAGCCAATCCGCAAGCGTTTAACTAGTGTGCCCAAGAAGCCATCACAGCCATGTCTAGTAATGGCCTGGCTTTGAAAGGCCAGTGCAGCATGTGACCCAGACTCTATATAAGCTGGAGTCACACAGCGCCCTGCGTCACTCTGCTAATACTATACTAGGGAGAGGTTCCTGACTGCTGCTGCTTAGGGACAGATAGGACTTTACTATAGGGCGAGGCTGGAGAAATTGCTTGTAGGGAAAGCATAGGAGGAACAATCTGCTTTATCAAACAGCGATCTACATTGATTTGATTTTGTGGGGTGCAGTGAACGATGTTTTTGCCAGGAGGGAGAGATAGCAGTTTACTGTAGGGCCAGGCTGGAGAGATTGCTTTTAGGGAAAGCATAGATAGGAACAATCTGCTTTAATCAGACAACTATCTACATTGATTGTATTGTGTGGGGGTGCAGTAGAACAATCTTTATGCCCTGACCTGAGCCAAGTGAGGAGAAGGGAGAAACAAAAAAACTATTATCAGTCTGTTAGGCGTGCGGTGCTGCACATTTCATGCAACCTCAGTGCATATGTGTGTGCTTAATCTGCATTTAAAAAAGAAAAAACATTTTTTCCTTCATATTTAACTTTAAAGACTGTATGTCAGACAGACATTGCTTTTCTAACCTCCTGTTCAAAAAGCACCAATGTGAGGGGAAAATAATTATTTTACAGTATTTAGGGTAAAAAAAATTATTTTTCATTCATACATTATAGTGAGATACACCCATTGCATACTGTTGTATTGCGCTGTGCAATAAAAAAAACTAGGGGCAAAAAAGTTTATTACTGCCTGTCCACATATGTTACAGTGACCTACACCCATTGCATACTGTAGTATTGCGCCGTGCAATAAAAAAAACTATTTAGGGGACAAAAGTTAATTGCGGCCCTGTCTGCATATGTTACATTGACATACACCGTTGCGTACTGTTGTATTGCACCGTGCAATAACATACTATATATATATATATATATGGATTTTAAAAAAAACATACTATATATGGATTAAAAAACAATACTATATATATGGATTAAAAACACATACTATATATATATATATATATATATATATATATATATATATATATATATATATATATATATATATATATATATATATGGATTAAAAACACATACTATGTATATGGATTAAAAAAAAAAACATACTACATATAAAGATTAAAAAAAAATACTATATATATGGATTAAAAAACAATACTATATATATATGCATTAAAAACACATACTAAATATATGGATTAAAAAAAAACATACTACATATATAGATTAAAAAAAACATACTATATATATATGGATTAAAATAAAAACATACTATATATATATATATATATGGATTATAAAAAAACATACTATATATATGGATTAAAAACACATACTATATATATGGATTAAATAAAAACATACTACATATATATAGATTAAAAAAAACATACTATATATATATAGATTAAAAAAAAACATACTATATATATATATGGATAAAAAAAAACATACTATATATATATATATATATATATATATATATATATATATATATATATGCATAAAAAAAACATACTATATATATGGATGAAAAAAACAAACAAACATACTATATGTATGGATTAAAAAAACACATACTATATATATGGATTAAAAACACATACTATATATATGGATTAAAAAAAGTGGTTGATCTTTACTTCCAGGAGGTCGGCTTGGCATTTGGAGAAATTAGATCTGGGAATTAGATCTGTTCCAAGATTGCCATACCAAGCCGGCCAGGAAGAAGCTTGGGAACTTGAGCATTTCCTAACGCCTGCACTTGTCCCCCCCGTTAAACGTGCTTTGGGCGAACAGGTCCTTCTGTCTGTCATCCGTAAAAAGAGGTATACCTTCTTTCCCCTTTGACAGTTGAGCCGAAGCACACAGACGGGACAGCAGGAAAGAACTCAGCAAGGACAGCAGGGAAGCATTTTGATAGGCATTTACTATGAATGTCATAGTAAACAGGCCTCTCTACTAATCCCATAGAAAACTAAAACTAGCCTTCTCTTTACAAGTGAGTTATAGGACTGTCTAAACAGGTTCTTTTTAACCCATTGCACAGAGTACTGCAGGTTACAACAAGATGGCAGTGTATTCCCACCCACCCATACTCAGAGTTCCCTCGTATATCCGCAGCAACCTTTCTGATCAACCCCCTATAATGGAACACTGAGGGAGAGGAGCGGCAAAATCGCATACTAGCACATTATGATAGGCTTACCTTAAATATCCACTGACAGGAATTCCATCGTCACCTGGTTTTCTTTCCAGGTTCACAGGCTCTGGTCACTTGAATGGCGACAATCCAGCAAAAGTGGTTGGTCCTCGCCTAGAGGAGGTCGGCTTGGCATTTGGAGAAATCCTGGGAATTAGATCTGTTCCAAGATTGCCATACCAAGCCGGCCAGGAAGAAGCTTGGGAACTTGAGCATTTCCTAATGCCTGCACTTGTCCGCCCTGTTAAACGTGCTTTGGGCGAACAGGTCCTTCTGTCTGTCCTCCGTTAAAAGAGGTATACCTTCTTTCCCCTTTGACAGTTGAGCCGAAGCACAGAGACGGGACAGCAGGAAAGAACGTAAGTAAGGACAGCAGGGAAGCATTCTGATAGGCATTTACTATGAATGTCATAGTAAACAGGCCTCTCTACTAATCCCATAGAAAACTAAAACTAGCCTTCTCTTTAAAAGTAAGTTGTAGGACTGTCTAAACAGGTTCTTTTTAACCCATTGCACAGAGTACTGCAGGTTACAACAAGATGGCAGGGTATTCCCATCCACCCACCCTTACACAGAGTTCCCTCGTATATTCGCAGCAACCTTTCTGATCAACCCCCTATAATGGAGCAATGTAAATTCTTGATAACGCCATCCAGGAATGCAATTTATTGAAAACGCCGTCTAGAGATGGAAATCGCTGATAATGTCGTCCAGCGATGTAAATTATTGATAACGCCGTCCAGCAACGTAAATTGTTGATAACGCTGTCCAGCAATGCCAATTATTGATAACGCCATCCAGAAATTTAAAATGATGGACATCAAACGCATAAACATGAAATATTCCTAACAATGGGTATCAAATGCATAAACATAAAATATTCCGGACAATGGGCATCAAACGCATAAATATGAAATATTCTAATGTTATGATGTTCTGGTGTATGGTTATAAAGTTCTGGTGGGTGGGTATAATGTTCTGGTGGGTGGGTATAATGTTCTGGTGGGTGGGTAAAATGTTCTGGTGGGTGGGTAAAATGTTCTGGTGGGTGGGTAAAATGTTCTGGTGGGTGCCAGAACAACACCCTTATAGAATTTGGAAAAAAAGGTGTGCACCGACGACCAAGTCGCAGCCTTGCACACCTGGGTCACCGAGACCTGATGCCGGTAGGCCCAGGACGTACTCATTAATCTGGTAGAGTGTGCCTTAACAGGGAACGGTGGAACCCATTCCTTCAAAGCATAAGCCTGGACAATCGTTTGTCTGATCCATTTGGCAATGGTCGCCGCAGACGCAGCCATGCCCTTCCGAGGTCCCTCAGGAAGGACAAAAAAAGGCAATCCGATTTCCAAAAGGATTCAGTGGACGACAGGCAAACCCTGATCGCCCTGACAACATCCAAGGAATGCAACGCGCCCTCCTTAGGATGCTTGGGCTTCGCACAGTGCGAAGGCAAAACAATCTCCTCATTAAGGTGGAAGTCAGACACCACTTTAGGGAGAAATGACGAGTTAGGTCGCAAGACCACCTTATCTTTATGAACCACCAGGTAAGGAGAGCGGCAAGACAACGCCGCCAACTCCGACACCCTGCGAGTCGAAGTGAACGCCACTAAAAAGGCAACCTTCTTAGACAGCAGAGTCAACGATATCTCCAGGATGTGTTCAAAGGGAGAACACTGTAACGCGGACAGAACCAAGTTCAAGTCCCATGGAGGTAAAGGCTCCCTCCGGGGAGGGGCCAAATGTCGCACACCTTGAATGAAGGTGCGAATTAAGGAATGAGATGCCACAGGGCAAAGAAAAAGAACAGCCAGTGCAAATACCTGGCCCTTTATCGTGGCCAGCGCAAGGCGCTGGTCCACACCAGTCTGGAGGAAAGACAACACTCCCGTCACCGAGTATGAGCGAGGAGAAAAACCCCTGGACTCACACCAGGCGAAATAAGCTTTCCAGGTACGGTAATAAATCTTACCAGACGAGGCTTTCCTAGCCTTGATTAAAGTAGGAATAACCTCGGGGGGGAGACCCCTATCTCTCAAGACCTGTCTTCCAACAGCCAGGCCGTTAAAGCCAGCGACTGTAGAGCAGGATGGAAGATCGGTCTCTGAGACAGCAGATCTTCTAGCATCGGCAGCCACCAAGGAGGCCCGACTTCTAGGTGAACGATGTTCGCGTACCAGGACTGGCGTGGCCAGTCCGGTGCCACTAGAATCACCAAGTTCGGTTCCGAGGCCAGCCTGCGAAGGAACCTGGATAACAACTGAATCTCAGGAAAGGCAATACAACTGTTGCATTGCGCCATGCAATAACAAAAAAAACAATTTAGGGGACAAAAGTTAATTGCGGCCCTGTCCACATATGTTACAGTGAGATACACCCATTGCGTACTGTTGTATTGCGCTGTGCAATAACATACTATATATATATATATATATATATATATATATATGGATTTAAAAAAAAAAACATACTATATATGGATTAAAAAAACAATACTATATATATGGATTAAAAACACATACTATATATATATATATATATATATATATATATATATATATATATATATAAATGGATTTTTGTAAAATCTTACCGTAAAATCCTTTTCTCTTAGCTCATTGACAGACGTAGTCCTCGGTGATACAGCACCTTCGGGTTATGTTGCCTCCACAGGAGTAGGACTAGACAGGAAATAAAATGCTCTGGCCACACCCTAGGGGCAGTCCCCGAGGGTATATCCTCTCTCTCTCTCTGCCACAGCAAATCAGTTATGTCACAAAAGCAGTGTTTAGAGAATTTAACCCAACCCAACTCAAAAACAGAGGGGCGGGTACTACGTCTGTCAATGAGCTAAGAGAAAAGGATTTTACGGTAAGATTTTACAAAAATCCATTTTTCTCTATCGCTCATTGACAGACGTAGTCCTCGGTGATACAGCACCTTCGGGACGTCCCAGAGCAGTATCACAAATGAGGGGTGGGAAAATGGAAATCAAATCCAAATCTAGAAGGCCCAACCGGTGCCAACTAGAAGTTTACAATGCTCATCCTTAATGATGAGACTCAACAAAAAAATTTTCAAACAGAAAAAAACCCTCGAGGTAGACCACCGGTCTCCTCAAATTGCGGCCTGCAAAACCTTGCGGCCAAATGAGGCATCCGCCGATGTCATCACATCAATTTTATAAAATTTTGTAAAGGTATGTACCGACGACCGGGTGGCCGCCTTACATACCTGGACCACTGACGCCTGATGGCGAAAGGCCCAGGAAGTACTGAGCGCTCGAGTGGAGTGCGCCCTAACAGGGAACAGAGGACTCTGACCCTTAATAGAATAAGCCTGTACCACCGTCTGTGTAATCCATTTGGCAATAGTCGCGGCAGATGCCGGCAACCCCTTTCTGGGGCCATCCGTGATCACAAAAAGTGAATCCGTCTCACGGAACGATTCCGTAGCCTTCAGGTATACCCTGATTGCCCGAACCACATCCAAGGAATGCAACGCATGTTCCCGATGATGATTGGGCTGAGGACACAAGGAAGGTAGTACAATATCTTCATTCAGATGAAAATCTGAAACCACCTTAGGAAGAAAGGATGGCTTAGGATGGAGTACTACCTTATCCCTATGAATCACCAAGTATGGGGACTGGCATGATAAAGCAGCCAGTTCTGACACCCTGCGTGCAGAAGTGATAGCCACCAAGAAGGCCACCTTCTGGGATAAAGTAAGCAAGGGAATCTCCCTGATGTTTTCAAAAGGAGGTTTCTGTAGAACCGACAAAACCAAATTAAGATCCCAGGGCGGTAAGGGCGCGCGGACTGGTGGAGCCAGGTGCCGCACCCCCTGGATGAAATTCCGCACCAAGGACTTGGTAGCTAAAGGTTTCTGAAAGAAAATTGCTAATGCTGAAACTTGACCCTTGATGGTGCTCAAGGCTAGCTTCTGCTCAACCCCTTTTTGCAAAAAGGCCAATATTCTAGTCACCAAATAGGTACGTGGAGGAAATCCTAAAGATTCGCACCACGCGATATAAGTCTTCCATGTGTGATAATAGACTCTGCTGGAAGTCGCTTTCCTTGCTTTAATAAGGGTAGGAATGACTGAAGCTGACAACCCTCTGTCCTTCAGTACTTGGGTCTCAATGGCCAGGCCATTAAAACCAGCGACTGTAAAGCACAATGATAGATTGGTCCTCGAGACCGCAGATACTCCCTGAGACGCAGTTCCCACGGAACGTCCGCGACTAGCAAGTCCAAGTCGGCCAGGCCGGCTTGACGAGGCCAGCCTAGAATTTCTAGGACCACTGGCACTGACGGGATCTGAACCAGGCGTCCCTAGAGCTATCTGGCCCCGACCATCCGACAAAGTCTGGTCGTTTTCTGTTCCCACACATTTATCCGACACCTGATTCCTATCAGGAACGGTGATCTCTCCTGGTTGAATCTCAGGGACCGAAGTCACCCGGCTAGAGGCTTCTTGGTCTGTCTGGTCAACCAGATCCGATTCCTGTGGGGAATTGAGACTAATCTTAGGAAAAGGTAAAGGAAAAGATCTATTCAGGGAACGGTGACTACCGCTCCCTGTAGTACTTAAATGTTGGAAGGGAAGAATCGCACCGGTAGTAGTAGTCGATGCTCGATCTAATGTCCTGAATACCGGTGGAAAACGTCCCCCCACCCTCAACCCGGGTGGGGGCGCACCTTCAGGCTGTGTAATCCTTTGCTTCGGGTTTGGCTGAGTCGGTCCTCTGTTTGTCCGACCAGCCTTTCTTGAACCCTCCTGGAGGAGTCTTGCCTTTCCCGCTTGTTCCAGCCGGGCGTGCGAACCCTTTATGGGCGGTAAAGAAAGGTCCTCGCTTGTTGCGAGGTCCCTTAGCTTTAGCAGCCTGTGGCAAGAAAGTGCTCTTGCCCCCAGTGGCATCCTTAATAATTTCATCTAGGGTGGCCCCAAATAGGCGATTCCCCTGAAAGGGGAGATTCGTCAAGGTCTTTTTGGAACCTAGGTCAGCTGACCAGCATTTTAACCACAGCACACGTCTGAGGATTACCGCTGACATAGATGCATGCCCTAATAGGGGGGTAGCATCCAAGGCTGCATCACAGACAAACTGTAGCCCTTGTATAATCTGTTCCATCAAATCAGATGTTCCCTGGGGGATATCTTTTCCCCTTAGGTCTTGGCGTACCAATCTCGCCCATTCCGTTAGTGTCTGGGAAACTAGACCAATAACAATTACTGGTCTAAATGCTGACCCTATCAGGGAGAAGATAGTGCGAGACTCCGCTTCCATCTTTCGATCCACCAGATCCTTAAAGGAGGAAGTGTCCTCCACTGGGATAACCGTGGCTTTATTCAGCCTGGAAATAGGTGGATCCACCACTGGTGGTACCGTCCATTTTTTAATGAGGGATTCCTCAAACGGATAGCGTCTAGCAATACGCTTGGAAAAGTAAAGGTACGCTTAGAATGCTCCCATTCTCCTTTAATTTTATTACCAAAACACTTGGGTACAGGAAAAACCTTCACCGTTTTGATGGGCTTGTTAGTACCAAAGGGAATCTCTGTTTCAGTTGCCTCTGCCGGTAAAACCTCAAGTCTTAAGGTTTCCCGCACCGCCACAACTAGTGCGTCCACCAATGCTTCTTCCTGAATTATGGCGGAAGAATGAACGTCCTCCTCACTGTCTGAGGGAGCTTTACCTGAGATAACAGCCCTTGCAGAGGGACCTGCAGCTGCAGTGACCATCTCTGAATCTGAGTCAGAGGTGTCAGATAATATAGGGGTAGGCGGGGGTCGCTTTCTTGACCCCCGTCCCTGACAGGCCGCCTCCACCCGAGCCACCATAGACTCCAAAACTGCTGTAAATGCATCCATACTCTGTGCACCGGCGGGTCCCATGGCCCCCTCGAGGGAAACAGGTGGGGGTACTTGTGTGGAAGGGTCCATGATTATTCCAGTAACTACCCGGAAAATACAATCCAAACTTAAATAAAAAACTTTTTTTTTTTTTTTTTCAGACCCCCAGCGCCACAAAAGCCCCTCAGTGTTACCTGCTAGGGATCCCTATCGATCGAGAGAGAGAGAGATAGACCCCCAGGCTCACCACTTGATGCTCAGAGTTCACTGCAACAGGTTACAGCGCTGTCTTCACAAACAGGAAGTCTTTTGGCTGGCTGCCCGGGAAGAAAGGAGGCGGCTCCGCCCCTCTGCACGCCTTCCGGCGCCTCCCCTAGCTCCACGAGGTGTTTGAGTCACCTCAAACATGGCCACCCCCATGCTGCAGACACGTGACTACGCCAAAATGGCGGCCTCGTGCGATCTCTCATGGAGATCAGCTTGACCGGCGGTACCGAACCCTGGCGGAACCGCGTGGCCGTCGGGAGACCTGCTTCAGCTGGAGGAATGACCTGGCAAGCCGCATACCTGTCCTGTGGCTTCTGACAGGTAGGATGCTTCTAGTAACACAGTAAGATTCCAGTGCTGCCACATATTACAATCATTTTAAACATACTTTGTAATTAGATTGTCAGCTCCCAAACCAAGCCTGCTGGCTTTTTGTACACACAAATCACACTCAACATAGGGGGATCTGTGCTATGTTATAGGATAGAGGGGAACCCATCCTTACCATTACAGAGAGGGGCCCGCGTTCACCACAAGACCCGTCAGGGGGAAAAGGGGAACATACTACTCACCATACCGGAACCAGGCGGGCGCCAACTCCTGACAGTACCCCTCTCCACCGAAGTTGGAGGGCTGTCGACCAATACGGACGCCGTGACTCATGGTCCTTGGCGTTTCAGCGAGACGTTTAACTCGCAGGGTCAGTCCCCTCAAGTGGGACTATGTTGCGGCCAACCCAGCGCGGAGCTATGGCCTGCACGCGCTCGTAGGCTGAACTGGGGTGACCACTGGATCTCAACATCCCGTCCGTCGCCCAGTTCAGCTTTCTTGCTTGAAGATCTCACAGGAACACTGGAGAAAAAAAGCTGTCTAAAAAAATCTTTTCTAAGAAAAAAATCCTGCCAGGACCGAAGATCCCAGCAAGGTATCTAGGTCCTTACTCCTGACTAGACAGAAAAAAACTGATTTGCTGTGGCAGAGAGAGAGAGGATATACACTCGGGGACTGCCCCTAGGGTGTGGCCAGAGCATTTTATTTCCTGTCTAGTCCTACTCCTGTGGAGGCAACATAACCCGAAGGTGCTGTATCACCGAGGACTACGTCTGTCAATGAGCGATAGAGAAATATGGATTAAAAACACATACTATATATATGGATTAAAAAAAACAAAACATACTACATATAAAGATTAAAAGAAACAATACTATATATATATGGATTAAAAAAACAATACTATATATATAGATTAAAAACACATACTAAATATATGGATTAAAAAAAAAACATACTACATATATAGATTAAAAAAAACATACTATATATATGGATTAAAATAAAAAACATACTATATATATATATATGGATTAAAAAAAAACATACTATATATATGGATTAAAAAAACAATACTATATATATGGATTAAAAACACATACTATATATATGGATTAAATAAAAACATACTACATATATAGATTAAAAAAAACATACTATATATATGGATTAAAAAAAACAAACAAACATACTATATGTATGGATTAAAAAAACAATACTATATATATGGATTAAAAACACATACTATATATATGGATTAAAAAAAGTGGTTGATCCTCACTTCCAGGAGGTCGGCTTGGCATTTGGAGAAATTAGATCTGGGAATTAGATCTGTTCCAAGATTGCCATACCAAGCCGGCCAGGAAGAAGCTTGGGAACTTGAGCATTTCCTAACGCCTGCACTTGTCCCCCCCGTTAAACGTGCTTTGGGTGAACAGGTCCTTCTGTCTGTCATCCATAAAAAGAGGTATACCTTCTTTCCCCATTGACAGTTGAGCCGAAGCACACAGACAGGACAGCAGGAAAGAACTCAGCAAGGACAGCAGGGAAGCATTTTGATAGGCATTTATTATGAATGTCATAGTAAACAGGCCTCTCTACTAATCCCATAGAAAACTAAAACTAGCCTTCTCTTTACAAGTGAGTTGTAGGACTGTCTAAACAGGTTCTTTTTAACCCATTGCAAAGAGTACTGCAGGTTACAACAAGATGGCAGTGTATTCCCACCCACCCATACTCAGAGTTCCCTTGTATATCCGCAGCAACCTTTCTGATCAACCCCCTATAATGGAACACTGAGGGAGAGGAGCGGCAAAATCGCATACTAGCACATTATGATAGGCTTACCTTAAATATCCACTGACAGGGATTCCATCGTCACCTGGTTTTCTTTCCAGGTTCACAGGCTCTGGACACTTGAATGGCGGCAATCCAGCAAAAGTGGTTGGTCCTCGCCTAGAGGATGTCAGCTTGGCATTTGGAAAAATCCTGGGAAATAGATCTGTCCCAAGATTGCCATACCAAGCCCGCCAGGAAGAAGCTTGGGAACCCAAGATTGTTGATAATGCTGTCCAGCGAAGCCAATTGTTGATAACGTCGTCCAGCAATGTAAATTATTGATAATTCCCTCCAGCAATGTAAATTCTTGATAACGCCATCCAGGAATGCAATTTATTGAAAACGCCGTCTAGAGATGGAAATTGCTGATAATGTCGTCCAGCGATGTAAATTATTGATAATGCCATCCAGCGATTTAATTTTTTGATAATGCCGTCCAGCAACGTAAATTGTTGATAACGCTGTCCAGCAATGCCAAATATTGATAACGCCATCCAGAAATTTAAAATGATGGGCATCAAACGCATAAATATGAAATATTCCTAACAATGGGTATCAAATGCATAAACCTAAAATATTCCGGACAATGGGCATCAAACGCATAAATATGAAATATTCTAATGTTATGATGTTCTGGTGGGTCGGTATAAGGTTCTGGTGTATGGTTATAAAGTTCTGGAGGGTGGTATAAAATTCTGGTGGGTGGGTATAATGTTCTGGTGGGTGGGTATAATGTTCTGGTGGGTGGTATCATATATACAGTTATATATATATATATATATATATATATATATATATATATATATATATATATATATACATATACACACACACACACATACATATACACACACACACTGAAAGTACCAGCCTCCAAAAACTCTATGGCTGGTCCAACACACAAAATAAAATACTGGAATCCGACCTCCCCTATAGCCAGTCCAACACACACCTAAGTACAAACCTTCAAACTCTACATAGAGGGTCCAACACACACCTGAAAAAATCCCTATAGCCAGTCCAACACATGTCTAATAAAACTCCAAACCCTCAACTTCCATATAGAGGGTCCAACACACACCAAAAATAGAATACTAGCCTCCAACCTCCCCTATAGCCAGTCCAACATACGCCTGATAAAAGTACAAGCCTTCAAACTCAATATAAGAGGGTCCAACACACAACTAAAATAAAAAAAATACTGACCCATTCCTGAAAATGGGCATCAAAACGCATAAACATGAAATATTCCTGATAATGGGCAACAAAACGCATTACCATGAAACATTCGGGACAAAGGGCATCAAACACAAACATGAAATATTCCTAACAATGGGCATCAAACACAAACATGAAATATTCCTAACAATGGACATCAAACACAAATATGAAATATTCCTAACAATGGACATCAAACACAAACATGAAATATTCCTAACAATGGGAATTAAATGCATAAACATGAAATATTTCTGAAAATGGGCAAATGCGTAAATATGAAATATTCCTGAAAATGGGCATCAAACGCGAAAATATCAAATATTCCCGAAAATAGACATCAAACGCAAAAATATGAAATATTCCACAAAATGGGCACGCATTTCACTATATATATATATATATATATATATATATATATATATATATATATATATATATATATATAACACATATATATATATACTTACATACATATACATACTATATATGGATTTTAAAAAACATATGGATTATTAAAAATCATATATATATATATATATATATATGTATATATAGTATTATATACATGGATTAACCACTTAAGTCCCGGAGGATTTGGCTGCTCAAAGACCAGGCCCTATTTTGCGATTCGGCACTGCGTGACTTTAACAGACAATTGCGCGGACGTGCGACGCTGTACCCAAACAAAATTGACGTCCTTTTTTTCCCACAAACAAAGCTTTCTTTTGGTGGTATTTGATCACCTGTGCGATTTTTATTTTTTGCGCTCTAAACAAAAAGAGCGACAATTTTGAAAAAAAAAACAATATTTTTCACATTTTTTAAATGAAATTCCCCCCCAAAAAATTTAAAAATAAAAATTGTTTAACATTTTAAGCCAATTTGTTTTCTGCTACATATTTTTGGGTAAAAGAAAAAAAAAATCGCAATAACCGTATTTTGATTGGTTTGCACAAAAGTTACTGCGTTTACTAAGGGAAAGATTTATGTCATTTTTTTTAACTAGTACTGGCGGCGATCTGCGCTTTTTTTTGCAGGACTGCGACATTGCGGTGGATAGATTGGACCCTTGACTGATGGACAGATTGGACCCTTGACTGACATTTGACACTTTTGGGGGTACCAGTGACATTACTACAGTAATCAGTGCTATAAATATGCATTGTTACTGTAAAAATTACACTGGCAGGGAAGGGGTTAACACTGTTGGTGATCAAGGGGTTAAACGTATGCCTCATGCTTACTGACGTGTGTGGGGGAATGCCTGCATTTGTCCCCCTGTTAAACGTGCTTTGGGTGAACAGGTCCTTCTGTCTGTCCTCCGTAAAAAGAGGTATACCTTCTTTCCCCTTTGACAGTTGAGCCGAAGCATACAGACGGGACAGCAGGAAAGAACTCAGCAAAGACAGCAGGGAAGCATTTTGATAGGCATTTACTATGAATGTCATAGTAAACAGGTCTCTCTACTAATCCCATAGAAAACTAAAACTAGCCTTCTCTTTACAAGGGAGTTGTAGGACTGTCTAAACAGGTTCTTTTTAACCCATTGCACAGAGTACTGCAGGTTACAACAAGATGGCAGGGTATCACTAATTTACTATCTGATATATCGGTCTGGATGTCACACCACTTCCTCAAACTCAATCCCTCCAAAACCGAGCTAATAATTTTCCTTCACCGCGTGCCCCTTCCCCTGATCTCTCTGTCAATATTGATGGAATTACTATCAGCCCATCCCGCATGCCAGGGTCCTAGGTGTTGTCCTGGACTCTGAACTCTCCTTCAAGGCCCACATCCAATCGCTGTCCAAATCTTGCCGCGTTAACTTCCGCAACATCTCCAAAACTGCCACTCCCTTCTCATTGGCTTACCTTTACACAGGCTATCCCCCTTCAATCTATCAGGAACGCTGCCGCCAGACTCATCCACCTTACCAATCACTCAGTGTCTGCCGCTCCTCTCTGTCAATCCCTCCACTGGCTTCCGCTCACACAACAAATCAAATTCAAAATACTAACATCTTACAAAGCCATCCACAGCTTAGCCCCCATCTACATCACTAGCCTTGTCTCAAAATAAAAACCTAATCGCTCTCTTCATTTCTCTCAAAACCTCCTGCTCTCTAGCTCCCTTGTCACTTCCTCCCATGCTCGCCTCCAGGACTTTACCAGAGCCTCTCCAATCCTGTGGAACTCCTTACCCTTACCTGTCCGATTATCTCCTACTCCAGGGCTCGACAAACCCCGGGCGCCAGGTCGCATTTGCAACTAGAATTAGCGATCTGGCACCTAGGGTGCCCCTGCAGGAGGTGTCCTGTCCCTTTTGCGCCCCCACCTCCTCCCGAGTGCACGGACTTCCGCGCTGTCCGAAAATTGAGGCCCCGGCTTTTCGGCCTTCTTCTGTGAGATGAGAGAGGCTTCCAATGGGGAACTGGCACCCTCTTGTGGTGGCTGGGAGTAATGACTGTATCCACTGCCTTTTCTCAATGCATTCCCATCTCCTTCCCAAGAGGAGATGAGAGGGAAGTTTTTGCAGGCTTCCTCTGCCTGTCCAGTTACCTTTGCTTAAAGGTAAGTGGACAGGGAGTGTGGTTATTATGAATTTATTTTTTAAATTAACAAAAAAATATATATACATTTCTCGTTTTTTTTTTCAATTCTTATTATTAAAAAAAATCATATATATATATATATATATATATATATATATATATATATATATATTTTTTTTCCCTCATCGCCATGCCACAGCCGAAGGCCCCTTTCACACGGGCTGTCTGATCAGGTCCGCCTGTCAGTTTTTCAGGCAGACCTGATCGGACCCTTCATTCTCCTCTATGGAGCAGTAATCTGCCGCCATCTGATCCTGTCCGCCAAAAACAGAGGGATGGTGGTTCTATTTTCTATCCATCACTTTGATCGGATCAGATGGCATCGGATAGAAAGAGACAGACAGTCTGTTTCCATCCAATTGCGCTATAGAGGAGAGTGGGGTTCTAGTCGTATTTATGTGTAAATTTAGTATCCGTTTTATTAAATTAAGCTTGGTTGTTAGTTTAAAAAAAAACTGGCTCCTAACTTTTTAAGCTGGCTCCTAGATTTCAAGCAAATTTGTCAAGCCCTGTCCTACTCTATTAGCTTTTAGGCGATCTTTGAAAACCCTCCTCTTCAGAGAAGCCTATCCTACCCACACCTAACAACTCCACCTCCATTTTATCCATCTGCCCACCCCCCTCGGTTACTGCCTTTTGTTTCACTTGACCCTCCCTTCTAGATTGGAAGCTCTAACGAGCAGGGCCCTCTGATTCCCCCTGTATTGAATTGTACTGTAACTGTATGGTCTTTCCCCACACTGTAAAGCGCTGTGCAAACTGTTGGCACTATATAAATCCTGTATAATAAAAATAATAATAGTCCAAACAATCATGCTCAGAGTTCCCTCATATATCAGCAGCAACTTTTCTGATCAACCCCCTATAATGGATCACTGTGGGAGAGGAGCAGCAAAATCTGTTGAGTCTAGCCAGCCTCCTGGAACTCCTTCCTAGCCACAGTGACTGAATTTCTCCCTTTCAAAACTTCCGCAAGTGGTTCCCCGGGCTTTCTCCACTGCTAGGCCAGACGTCCTGGAAGCGAGAATTGGCCACTTTTGAAGGACTCTCCCTGGTAATTTCTGGTCAGCTATATGTTGCAATCTGGGTAACTATCACATCCCAGAGATTTGTACAAATGCCAAGCCGGTTTTCTTGGGGAAACTAGTTTGGTAGGTCCCCAGGAAGTGATCCTTACCCAGGTTACAAGGAGGGAAGACCGGGGGAGGGTGAGAGGCGTTTATTCTTCTGTGACATGGAGGTAAGTGTATCCCTCCAACAGAGATGGCTTTGAGGAGTGCAGCTCTTTGCCATATCAGTGGCACTGGTGGGAGGGGTCAGTGATGAGGTAGCTGGTCACTCCTCCCTTCTCTCTGCGGTCCTCATCCTTGGGTATGCCTCATCCTTGCCCCGGCTCCTCCTTGCCCGATGCCTCGCCTCATTGGGGGGGAGCCTGCAGTATAAGGAGGATCGCCGGTGTTCTGTCAGAATTCCCTACCCCCATCACTTCTGGGACAGCACAGAACAGCGGCAACAACAGCCGATGAGGATGACAGTGCTGTCCTGGAAGTGACGGGTGTAGAGAATTCTGACGGAATGAAAGCATACAGAGGGTGTAGGGAGGTTTACAGATGAGGAATGAAAGCATACAGAGAGTGTAGGGAGGTATACAGATGAGGGATGAAAGCATACAGAGGGTGTAGGGAGGTATACAGAGCTAATGCCAGATAAGTGTGGGGGACAGAGCCTGGGAGTATATACTATACATATTACCTGTGTGTATATATATATATATATATATATATATATATATATATATATAGTACATATTACCTACATACACACATACTGAAAGTACCAGCCTCCAAAAACTCTATGGCTGGTCCAACACACAAAATAAAATACTGGCCTCCAACCTCCCCTATAGCCAGTCCAACACACACCTAAGTACAAACCTTCAACCTCTACATAGAGGGTCCAACACACACCTGAAAAAAATCCATATAGCCAGTCCAACACATGTCTAATAAAACTACAAACCTTCAACTTCCATATAGAGGGTCCAACACACACCAAAAATAAAAAATACTAGCCTCTAACATCCCCTATAGCCAGTCCAACATATGCCTGATGAAAGTACAAGCCTTCAAACTCAATATAAGAGGGTCCAACACACAACTAAAATAAAAAAAATACTGACCCAGAGTTCCAAGATTGCCATACCAAGCTGGCCAGGAAGAAGCTTGGGAACTTGAGCATATCCTAACGCCTGCAGTTGTCCCTCCCGTTAAACGTGCTTTGGGCGAACAGGTCCTTCTGTCTGTCCTCTGTCAAAGGGGAAAGAAGGTATACCTCTTTTAACGGTCAAGCCGAAGCACACAGACGGGACAGCAGGAAAGAATTTAGCAAGGACAGCAGGGAAGCATTTTGATAGGCATTTACTATGAATGTCATAGTAAACAGGCCTCTCTACTAATCCCATAGAAAACTAAAACTAGCCTTCTCTTTACAAGTGAGTTGTAGGACTGTCTAAACAGGTTCTTTTTAACCCATTGCACAGAGTACTGCAGGTTACAACAAGATGGCAGTGTATTCCAACCACCCATACTCAGAGTTCCCTCGTATATCCGCAGCAACCTTTCTGATCAACCCCCTATAATGGAACACTGAGGGAGAGGAGCGGCAAAATCGCATACTAGCACATTATGATAGGCTTACCTTAAATATCCACTGACAGGAATTCCATCGTCACCTGGTTTTCTTTCCAGGTTCACAGGCTCTGGTCACTTGAATGGCGACAATCCAGCAAAAGTGGTTGGTCCTCGCCTAGAGGAGGTCGGCTTGGCATTTGGAGAAATGCTGGGAAATAGATCTGTCCCAAGATTGCCATACCAAGACCGCCAGGAAGAAGCTTGGGAACCCAAGATTGTTGATAATGCTGTCCAGCGAAGCCAATTGTTGATAACGTCGTCCAGCAATGTAAATTATTGATAATTCCCTTCAGCAATGTAAATTCTTGATAACGCCATCCAGGAATGCAATTTATTGAAAACGCCGTCTAGAGATGGAAATTGCTGATAATGTCGTCCAGCGATGTAAATTATTGATAACGCCATCCAGCGATTTAATTTTTTGATAATGCCGTCCAGCAACGTAAATTGTTGATAATGCTGTCCAGCAATGCCAAATATTGATAACGCCATCCAGAAATTTAAAATGATGGGCATCAAACGCATAAATATGAAATATTCCTAACAATGGGTATCAAATGCATAAACCTAAAATATTCCGGACAATGGGCATCAAACGCATAAATATGAAATATTCTAATGTTATGATGTTCTGGTGGGTCGGTATAAGGTTCTGGTGTGTCGGTATAAGGTTCTGGTGTATGGTTATCAAGTTCTGGTGGGTGGGTAAAATGTTCTGGTGGGTGGGTATAAGGTTCTGGTGTGTCAGTATAAGGATCTGGTGTATGGTTATAAAGTTCTGGTGGGTGGTATAATATTCTGGTGGGTGGGTATAATGTTCTGGTGGGTGGGTATAATGTTCTGGTGGGTGGGTATAATGTTCTGGTGGGTGGTATCATATATACAGTTATATATATATATATATATATATATATATATATATATATATATATATATATACATACATATACACACACATCCATATACACACACACACACTGAAAGTACCAGCCTCCAAAAACTCTATAGCTGGTCCAACACAAAAAAATACTGGCCTCCAACCTCCCCTATAGCCAGTCCAACACACACCTAAGTACAAACCTTCAAACTCTACATAGAGGGTCCAACACACACCTGAAAAAATCCCTATAGCCAGTCCAACACATGTCTAATAAAACTCCAAACCTTCAACTTCCATATAGAGGGTCCAACACACACCAAAAATAGAATACTAGCCTCCAACCTCCCCTATAGCCAGTCCAACATACGCCTGATAAAAGTACAAGCCTTCAAACTCAATATAAGAGGGTCCAACACACAACTAAAATAAAAAAAATACTGACCCATTCCTGAAAATGGGCATCAAAACGCATAAACATGAAATATTCCTGATAATGGGCATCAAAACGCATTACCATGAAACATTCGGGACAAAGGGCATCAAACACAAACATGAAATATTCCTAACAATGGGCATCAAACACAAACATGAAATATTCCTAACAATGGACATCAAACACAAATATGAAATATTCCTAACAATGGACATCAAACACAAACATGAAATATTCCTAACAATGGGAATTAAATGCATAAACATGAAATATTTCTGAAAATGGGCAAATGCGTAAATATGAAATATTCCTGAAAATGGGCATCAAACGCATAAACATGAAATATTCCTGAAAATGGGCATCAAATGCACATATGAAATAATCCAAAAAAATTGACATCAAACGCGAAAATATCAAATATTCCCGAAAATAGACATCAAACGCAAAAATATGAAATATTCCACAAAATGGGCACGCATTTCACTATATATATATATATATATATATATATATATATATATATATATATATATATATAAACACATATATATATACATACATACATATACATACTATATATGGATTTTAAAAAACATAATATATGGATTATTAAAAATCATATATATATATATATATATATATATATATATATATATATATATGTATATATAGTATTATATACATGGATTAACCACTTAAGTCCCGGAGGATTTGGCTGCTCAAAGACCAGGCCCTATTTTGCGATTCGGCACTGCGTGACTTTAACGGACAATTGCGCGGACGTGCGACGCTGTACCCAAACAAAATTGACGTCCTTTTTTTCCCACAAACAAAGCTTTCTTTTGGTGGTATTTGATCACCTGTGCGATTTTTATTTTTTGCGCTATAAACAAAAAGAGCGACAATTTTGAAAAAAAAACAATATTTTTCACATTTTTTTAAATGAAATTCCCCCCCAAAAAATGTAAAAATAAAAATTGTTTAACATTTTAAGCCAATTTGTTTTCTGCTACATATTTTTGGGTAAAAGAAAAAAAAATCGCAATGACCGTATTTTGATTGGTTTGCACAAAAGTTACTGCGTTTACTAAGGGAAAGATTTATGTCATTTTTTTTAACTAGTACTGGCGGCGATCTGCGCTTTTTTTGCAGGACTGCGACATTGCGGCGGATAGATTGGACCCTTGACTGATGGACAGATTGGACCCTTGACTGACGGACAGATTGGACCCTTGACTGACATTTGACACTTTAGGGGGTACCAGTGACATTACTACAGTAATCAGTGCTATAAATATGCATTGTTACTGTAAAAATTACACTGGCAGGGAAGGGGTTAACACTGTTGGTGATCAAGGGGTTAAACGTATGCCTCATGCTTACTGACGTGTGTGGGGGAATGCCTGCACTTGTCCCCCCCGTTAAACGTGCTTTGGGTGAACAGGTCCTTCTGTCTGTCCTCCGTAAAAAGAGGTATACCTTCTTTCCCCTTTGACAGTCGAGCCGAAGCATACAGACGGGACAGCAGGAAAGAACTCAGCAAAGACAGCAGGTAAGCATTTTGATAGGCATTTACTATGAATGTCATAGTAAACAGGTCTCTCTACTAATCCCATAGAAAACTAAAACTAGCCTTCTCTTTACAAGGGAGTTGTAGGACTGTCTAAACAGGTTCTTTTTAACCCATTGCACAGAGTACTGCAGGTTACAACAAGATGGCAGGGTATCACTAATTTACTATCTGATATATCGGTCTGGATGTCACACCACTTCCTCAAACTCAATCCCTCCAAAACCGAGCTAATAATTTTTCCTTCACCACGTGCCCCTTCCCCTGATCTCTCTGTCAATATTGATGGAATTACTATCAGCCCATCCCCGCATGCCAGGGTCCTAGGTGTTGTCCTGGACTCTGAACTCTCCTTCAAGGCCCACATCCAATCGCTGTCCAAATCTTGCCGCGTTAACTTCCGCAACATCTCCAAAACTGCCACTCCCTTCTCATTGGCTTACCTCTACACAGGCTATCCCCCTTCAATCTATCATGAACGCTGCCGCCAGACTCATCCACCTTACCAATCACTCAGTGTCTGCCGCTCCTCTCTGTCAATCCCTCCACTGGCTTCCGCTCACACAACGAACCAAATTCAAAATACTAACATCTTACAAAGCCATCCACAGCTTAGCCCCCATCTACATCACTAGCCTCGTCTCAAAATAAAAACCTAATCGCTCTCTTCATTTCTCTCAAAACCTCTTGCTCTCTAGCTCCCTTGTCACTTCCTCCCATGCTCGCCTCCAGGACTTTACCAGAGCCTCTCCAATCCTGTGGATCTCCTTACCCTTACCTGTCCGATTATCTCCTACTCCAGGGCTCGACAAACCCCGGGCGCCAGGTCGCATTTGCAACTAGAATTAGCGATCTGGCACCTAGGGTGCCCCTGCAGGAGGTGCATTCCCATCTCCTTCCCAAGAGGAGATGAGAGGGAAGTTTTTGCAGGCTTCATCTGCCTGTCAAGTTACCTTTGCTTAAAGGTAAGTGGACAGGGAGTGTGGTTATTATGAATTTATTTTTTAAATTAACAAAAAAATATATATATATATTTCTCGTTTTTTTTCAATTCTTATTATTAAAAAAAATCATATATATGTATATATATATATATATATATATATATATATATATATATATATATATATATATATATTTTTTTTTTTTTTTTTTCCCTCATCGCCATGCCACAGCCGAAGGCCCCTTTCACACGGGCTGTCTGATCAGGTCCGCCTGTCAGTTTTTCAGGCAGACCTGACCGGACCCTTCATTCTCCTCTATGGAGCAGTAATCTGCCGCCATCTGATCCTGTCCGCCAAAAACAGAGGGATGGTGGTTCTATTTTCTATCCATCCCGTTGATCGGATCAGATGGCATCGGATGGAAAGAGACAGACAGTCTGTTTTCATCCAATTGCGCTATAGAGGAGAGTGGGGTTCTAGTCGTATTTATGTGTAAATTTAGTATCCGTTTTATTAAATTAAGCTTGGTTGTTAGTTTAAAAAAAAACTGGCTCCTAACTTTTTAAGCTGGTTCCTAGATTTCAAGCAAATTTGTCAAGCCCTGTCCTACTCTATTAGCTTTTAGGTGATCTTTGAAAACCCTCCTCTTCAGAGAAGCCTATCCTACCCACACCTAACAACTCCACCTCCATTTTATCCATCTGCCCACCCCCCTCGGTTACTGCCTTTTGTTTCACTTGACCCTCCCTTCTAGATTGTAAGCTCTAACGAGCAGGGCCCTCTGATTCCCCCTGTATTGAATTGTACTGTAACTATATGGTCTTTCCCCACACTGTAAAGCGCTGTGCAAACTGTTGGCACTATATAAATCCTGTATAATAAAAATAATAATAGTCCAAACAATCATGCTCAGAGTTCCCTCATATATCCGCAGCAACTTTTCTGATCAACCCCCTATAATGGATCACTGTGGGAGAGGAGCAGCAAAATCTGTTGAGTCTAGCCGGCCTCCTGGAACTCCTTCCTAGCCACAGTGACTGAATTTCTCCCTTTCAAAACTTCTGCAAGTGGTTCCCCGGGCTTTCTCCACTGCTAGGCCAGACGTCCTGGAAGCGAGAATTGGCCACTTTTGAAGGACTCTCCCTGGTCATTTCTGGTCAGCTATATGTTGCAATCTGGGTAACTATCACATCCCAGAGATTTGTACAAATGCCAAGCCGGTTTTCTTGGGGAAACCAGTTTGGTAGAGAAGTCCCCAGGAAGTGATCCTTACCCAGGTTACCAGGAGGGAAGACCGGGGGGAGGGTGAGAGGCGTTTATTCTTCTGTGACATGGAGGTAAGTGTATCCCTCCAACAGAGATGGCTTTGAGGAGTGCAGCTCTTTGCCATATCAGTGGCACTGGTGGGAGGGATCAGTGATGAGGTAGCTGGTCACTCCTCCCTTCTCTCTGCGGTCCTCATCCTTGGGTATGCCTCATCCTTGCCCCGGCTCCTCCTTGCCCGATGCCTCACCTCATTGGGGGGGAGCCTGCAGTATAAGGAGGATCGCCGGTGTTCTGTCAGAATTCCCTACCCCCATCACTTCCAGGACAGCACAGAACAGCGGCAACAACAGCCGATGAGGATGACAGTGCTGTCCTGGAAGTGACGGGTGTAGAGAATTCTGATGGAATGAGAGCATACAGAGGGTGTAGGGAGGTTTACAGATGAGGAATGAAAGCATACAGAGAGTGTAGGGAGGTATACAGATGAGGGATGAAAGCATACAGAGGGTGTAGGGAGGTTTACAGAGCTAATGCCAGATAAGTGTGGGGGATAGAGCCTGGGAGTATATACTATACATATTACCTGTGTATATATATATATATATATATATATATATATATATATATATATATATATATATATATATATATATATATATAGTACATATTACCTACATACACACATACTGAAAGTACCAGCCTCCAAAAACTCTATGGCTGGTCCAACACACAAAATAAAATACTGGCCTCCAACCTCCCCTATAGCCAGTCCAACACACACCTAAGTACAAACCTTCAACCTCTACATAGAGGGTCCAACACACACCTGAAAAAAATCCATATAGCCAGTCCAACACATGTCTAATAAAACTACAAACCTTCAACTTCCATATAGAGGGTCCAACACACACCAAAAATAAAAAATACTAGCCTCTAACATCCCCTATAGCCAGTCCAACATATGCCTGATGAAAGTACAAGCCTTCAAACTCAATATAAGAGGGTCCAACACACAACTAAAATAAAAAAATACTGACCCAGAGTTCCAAGATTGCCATACCAAGCTGGCCAGGAAGAAGCTTGGGAACTTGAGCAAATCCTAACGCCTGCACTTGTCCCCCTGTTAAACGTGCTTTGGGCGAACAGGTCCTTCTGTCTGTCCTCTGTCAAAGGGGAAAGAAGGTATACCTCTTTTAACGGTCAAGCCGAAGCACACAGACGGGACAGCAGGAAAGAATTTAGCAAGGACAGCAGGGAAGCATTTTGATAGGCATTTACTATGAATGTCATAGTAAACAGGCCTCTCTACTAATCCCATAGAAAACTAAAACTAGCCTTCTCTTTACAAGTGAGTTGTAGGACTGTCTAAACAGGTTCTTTTTAACCCATTGCACAGAGTACTGCAGGTTACAACAAGATGGCAGTGTATTCCAACCACCCATACTCAGAGTTCCCTCGTATATCTGCAGCAACCTTTCTGATCAACCCCCTATAATGGAACACTGAGGGAGAGGAGCGGCAAAATTGCATACTAGCACATTATGATAGGCTTACCTTAAATATCCACTGACAGGGATTCCATCGTCACCTGGTTTTCTTTCCAGGTTTGCAAGCACTGGTCACTTGAATGGTGACAATCCAGCAAAAGTGGTTGGTCCTCGCCTAGAGGAGGTCAGCTTGGCATTTGGAGAAATCCCGGGAAATAGATCTGTCCCAAGATTGCCATACCAAGCCGGCCAGGAAGAAGCTTGGGGACCCAAGATTGTTGATAATGCTGTCCAGCGAAGCCAATTGTTGTTAACGTCGTCCAGCAAAGTAAATTCTTGATAATGCCATCCATCAATGCAATTTATTGAAAACGCCGTCTAGAGATGTAAAATGCCGATAACGCCGTCCACCAATGTTAATTGTTGATAACGCTGTCCAGCAATGCCAATTATTGATAGCGCCATCCAGCGATGAAAATTGCGGATAACAGCATCCAAAGATGTAAATTGCTGATAATGCTGTCCAGCACTGTAAACCGATAACGCTGTCTAGCGATGTGAATTTTTGAAAATGCCGTCCAGTGATGTAAATTGTTGATAACGTCGTCCAGCGATACCAATTATTGATAACGCCGTCCAGCAACGTAAATGGTTGATAACGCCGTCCAGCAATGCCAATTATTGATAACACCGTACAGCGATGTAAATTATTGATAACGCCATCCATTGATGCAAATTATTAATAACGTCGTCCAGCGATGGAAATTGTTGATGACGCCATCCAGTGATGTAAATTGTTGATAATGCCGTTCATCAATGCCAATTGATAACGCCGTCCAGCGATGTAAATTATTGATAACGCCCTCCAGTGATGTAAATTGCTGATGACGCTGTCCAATGATATAAATTGTTGATAACGCCATCCTGCGATGTAAATTGCTGATAACGCCATCCAGCGATGCCAATTATTGATAACGCCATCCAGTGATGCCAATTATTGATAATGCCATCCAGCGCTAAAAATTGTTGATAACGCCATCCAGCGATAAAAATTGTTGATAACGCTGTCCAGCAAAGTCAATTATTGATAATGTTATTCAGCGATATAAATTGTTATTAACGCTGTCCAGCAATGAAAATGGTTTATAACGCCGTCCAGCTATGCCAATTATCGGTAACGCCATCCAGCAATGTAAATTGCTGATAAGCCGTCCAGTGAGGTAAATTTTTAATAACTCCGCCCAGCGAGTTAAATTGTTAAAGAGGTTGTAAACTTGTTTAAAAATTTTTTTTTTTTTTTACAACCTGTAAGAGAAAGACATAATGAGCTAGTATGCATCGCATACTAGCTCATTATGAAATACTTACCTTAGAACGAGCCCCCGCCGTGCCGCTCTCTTACCTGTATGACGGGCGACATGACATGTCGCTCGTCTTCCGGGATCGCGGCATCCGGTCATCTGATTGGCCGGAGCCGCGGTGACGTCACTCCCGCGCACGCGCGCGGGAGCCGACGGTCACGGCACGGGGCTCTGAAGGAACGGCACGATCAGCCGTTCCTTCAGAGCGCATGCGCCAGTGACGTCACTGGCTGCATTAAAGGTAAATATCTCCTAAACGGTACATGTTTAGGAGATATTTACAGTACCTATAGGTAAGCCTTATCATAGGCTTACCTATAGGTACAACTTCCTGAGGAGGGTTTACTTCCTCTTTAATAACGCCGTCCAGCGATGCCAAGTATTCATAACGCTGTCCAGCGATGTAAATTTTTCATAACGCCATAATTATTATATAAATAACGCCGTCCAGCGATGGTCCCTCGATGTAAATTATTGATAACGCCGTCCAGCGATGCCAATTATTGATAACTCAGTAAAGCGATACCAATTACTGATAACGCGTCCAGCGATGTAAATTGTTAAGAACGCCATCCAGCGATGTAAATTATTGATAACTCCATCCAGCGATGCCAATTACTGATAACGCCGTCCAGTGATGTAAATTTTTTATAACGCCGTCAAGTGATGTAAATTATCGATAACGCCATCCAGCCATGTAAATGATTGATAACGCCGTCCAGCGATGCCAATTGTTGATAACCCTGTCCAGTGATGTAAATTCATGATAACTAGGGTTGAGCGAACCCGGACTGTATTGTTCGTACCGGACTTTTGGGTATTCGGTCCCCGGACCCGAACATTTCACTGTATGTTTGGGTACTGCCCGTTGTTCGGTAACGTGATTTTAATGTTTTGTCGCGGTTTTAATGGTGCGCTTTCAACAGCCAATCCGCAAGCGTTTAACTAGTGTGCCCAAGAAGCCATCACAGCCATGTCTAGTAATGGCCTGGCTTTGATAGGCCAGTGCAGCATGTGACCCAGACTCTATATAAGCTGGAGTCACACAGCGCCCTGCGTCACTCTGCTAATACTATACTAGGGAGAGGTTCCTGACTGCTGCTGCTTAGGGACAGATAGGACTTTACTATAGGGCGAGGCTGGAGAAATTGCTTGTAGGGAAAGCATAGGAGGAACAATCTGCTTTATCAAACAGCGATCTACATTGATTTGATTTTGTGGGGTGCAGTGAACGATGTTTTTGCCAGGAGGGAGAGATAGCAGTTTACTGTAGGGCCAGGCTGGAGAGATTGCTTTTAGGGAAAGCATAGATAGGAACAATCTGCTTTAATCAGACAACTATCTACATTGATTGTATTGTGTGGGGGTGCAGTAGAACAATCTTTATGCCCTGACCTGAGCCAAGTGAGGAGAAGGGAGAAACAAAAAAACTATTATCAGTCTGTTAGGCGTGCGGTGCTGCACATTTCATGCAACCTCAGTGCATATGTGTGTGCTTAATCTGCATTTAAAAAAGAAAAAACATTTTTTCCTTCATATTTAACTTTAAAGACTGTATGTCAGACAGACATTGCTTTTCTAACCTCCTGTTCAAAAAGCACCAATGTGAGGGGAAAATAATTATTTTACAGTATTTAGGGTAAAAAAAAATATTTTTCATTCATACATTATAGTGAGATACACCCATTGCATACTGTTGTATTGCGCTGTGCAATAAAAAAAACTAGGGGCAAAAAAGTTTATTACTGCCTGTCCACATATGTTACAGTGACCTACACCCATTGCATACTGTAGTATTGCGCCGTGCAATAAAAAAAACTATTTAGGGGACAAAAGTTAATTGCGGCCCTGTCTGCATATGTTACATTGACATACACCCGTTGCGTACTGTTGTATTGCACCGTGCAATAACATACTATATATATATATGGATTTAAAAAAAAACATACTATATATGGATTAAAAAAAAAACATACTACATATAAAGATTAAAAAAAACATACTATATATATGGATTAAAAAACAATACTATATATATATATGGATTAAAAACACATACTAAATATATGGATTAAAAAAAAAACATACTACATATATAGATTAAAAAAAACATACTATATATATATGGATTAAAATAAAAACATACTATATATATATATATATATATATATGGATTATAAAAAAACATACTATATATATGGATTAAAAAAACAATACTATATATATGGATTAAAAACACATACTATATATATGGATTAAATAAAAACATACTACATATATATAGATTAAAAAAACATACTATATATATATAGATTAAAAAAAACATACTATATATATATATGGATAAAAAAAAACATACTATATATATATATATATATATATATATGCATAAAAAAAAACATACTATATATATGGATGAAAAAAAACAAACAAACATACTATATGTATGGATTAAAAAAACAATACTATATATATGGATTAAAAACACATACTATATATATGGATTAAAAAAAGTGTTTGATCTTTACTTCCAGGAGGTCGGCTTGGCATTTGGAGAAATTAGATCTGGGAATTAGATCGGTTCCAAGATTGCCATACCAAGCCGGCCAGGAAGAAGCTTGGGAACTTGAGCATTTCCTAACGCCTGCACTTGTCCCCCCCGTTAAACGTGCTTTGGGTGAACAGGTCCTTCTGTCTGTCATCCGTAAAAAGAGGTATACCTTCTTTCCCCTTTGACAGTTGAGCCGAAGCACACAGACGGGACAGCAGGAAAGAACTCAGCAAGGACAGCAGGGAAGCATTTTGATAGGCATTTACTATGAATGTCATAGTAAACAGGCCTCTCTACTAATCCCATAGAAAACTAAAACTAGCCTTCTCTTTACAAGTGAGTTGTAGGACTGTCTAAACAGGTTCTTTTTAACCCATTGCACAGAGTACTGCAGGTTACAACAAGATGGCAGTGTATTCCCACCCACCCATACTCAGAGTTCCCTCGTATATCCGCAGCAACCTTTCTGATCAACCCCCTATAATGGAACACTGAGGGAGAGGAGCGGCAAAATCGCATACTAGCACATTATGATAGGCTTACCTTAAATATCCACTGACAGGAATTCCATCGTCACCTGGTTTTCTTTCCAGGTTCACAGGCTCTGGTCACTTGAATGGCGACAATCCAGCAAAAGTGGTTGGTGCTCGCCTAGAGGAGGTCGGCTTGGCATTTGGAGAAATCCTGGGAATTAGATCTGTTCCAAGATTGCCATACCAAGCCGGCCAGGAAGAAGCTTGGGAACTTGAGCATTTCCTAATGCCTGCACTTGTCCGCCCTGTTAAACGTGCTTTGGGCGAACAGGTCCTTCTGTCTGTCCTCCGTTAAAAGAGGTATACCTTCTTTCCCCTTTGACAGTTGAGCCGAAGCACAGAGACGGGACAGCAGGAAAGAACGTAAGTAAGGACAGCAGGGAAGCATTCTGATAGGCATTTACTATGAATGTCATAGTAAACAGGCCTCTCTACTATTCCCATAGAAAACTAAAACTAGCCTTCTCTTTAAAAGTAAGTTGTAGGACTGTCTAAACAGGTTCTTTTTAACCCATTGCACAGAGTACTGCAGGTTACAACAAGATGGCAGGGTATTCCCATCCACCCACCCTTACACAGAGTTCCCTCGTATATTCGCAGCAACCTTTCTGATCAACCCCCTATAATGGAGCAATGTAAATTCTTGATAACGCCATCCAGGAATGCAATTTATTGAAAACGCCGTCTAGAGATGGAAATTGCTGATAATGTCGTCCAGCGATGTAAATTATTGATAACGCCGTCCAGCAACGTAAATTGTTGATAACGCTGTCCAGCAATGCCAATTATTGATAACGCCATCCAGAAATTTAAAATGATGGACATCAAACACATAAACATGAAATATTCCTAACAATGGGTATCAAATGCATAAACATAAAATATTCCGGACAATGGGCATCAAACGCATAAATATGAAATATTCTAATGTTATGATGTTCTGGTGTATGGTCATAAAGTTCTGGTGGGTGGGTATAATGTTCTGGTGGGTGGGTATAATGTTCTGGTGGGTGGGTATAATGTTCTGGTGGGTGGGTATAATGTTCTGGTGGGTGGGTAAAATGTTCTGGTGGGTGGGTAAAATGTTCTGGTGGGTGGGTAAAATGTTCTGGTGGGTGCCAGAACAACAACCTTATAGAATTTGGAAAAAAAGGTGTGCACCGACGACCAAGTCGCAGCCTTGCACACCTGGGTCACCGAGACCTGATGCCGGTAGGCCCAGGACGTACTCATTGATCTGGTAGAGTGTGCCTTAACAGGGAAGGGTGGAACCCATTCCTTCAAAGCATAAGCCTGGACAATCGTTTGTCTGATCCATTTGGCAATGGTCGCCGCAGACGCAGCCATGCCCTTCCGAGGTCCCTCAGGAAGGACAAAAAAAGGCAATCCGATTTCCAAAAGGATTCAGTGGATGACAGGCAAACCCTGATCGCCCTGACAACATCCAAGGAATGCAACGCGCCCTCCTTAGGATGCTTGGGCTTCGCACAGAGCGAAGGCAAAACAATCTCCTCATTAAGGTGGAAGTCAGACACCACTTTAGGGAGAAATGACGAGTTAGATCGCAAGACCACCTTATCTTTATGAACCACCAGGTAAGGAGAGCGGCAAGACAACGCCGCCAACTCCGACACCCTGCGAGTCGAAGTGAACGCCACTAAAAAGGCAACCTTCTTAGACAGCAGAGTCAACGATATCTCCAGGATGTGTTCAAAGGGAGAACACTGTAACGCAGACAGAACCAAGTTCAAGTCCCATGGAGGTAAAGGCTCCCTCCGGGGAGGGGCCAAATGTCGCACACCTTGAATGAAGGTGCGAATTAAGGAATGAGATGCCACAGGGCAAAGAAAAAGAACAGCCAGTGCAAATACCTGGCCCTTTATCGTGGCCAGCGCAAGGCGCTGGTCCACACCAGTCTGGAGGAAAGACAACACTCCCGTCACCGAGTATGAGCGAGGAGAAAACCCCCTGGACTCACACCAGGCGAAATAAGCTTTCCAGGTACGGTAATAAATCTTACCAGACGAGGCTTTCCTAGCCTTGATTAAAGTAGGAATAACCTCTGGGGAGAGACCCCTATCTCTCAAGACCTGTCTTCCAACAGCCAGGCCGTTAAAGCCAGCGACTGTAGAGCAGGATGGAAGATCGGTCTCTGAGACAGCAGATCTTCTAGCATCGGCAGCCACCAAGGAGGCCCGACTGCTAGGTGAACGATGTTCGTGTACCAAGACTGGCGTGGCCAGTCCGGTGCCACTAGAATCACCAAGTTCGGTTCCGAGGCCAGCCTGCGAAGGAACCTGGATAACAACTGAATCTCAGGAAAGGCAATACAACTGTTGCATTGCGCCATGCAATAACAAAAAAAACAATTTAGGGGACAAAAGTTAATTGCGGCCCTGTCCACATATGTTACAGTGAGATACACCCATTGCGTACTGTTGTATTGCGCTGTGCAATAACATACTATATATATATATATATATATATATATATATATATGGATTTAAAAAAAAAACATACTATATATGGATTAAAAAAACAATACTATATATATGGATTAAAAACACATACTATATATATATATATATATATATATATATATATATATATATATAAATAAATGGATTTTTGTAAAATCTTACCGTAAAATCCTTTTCTCTTAGCTCATTGACAGACGTAGTCCTCGGTGATACAGCACCTTCGGGTTATGTTGCCTCCACAGGAGTAGGACTAGACAGGAAATAAAATGCTCTGGCCACACCCTAGGGGCAGTCCCCGAGGGTATATCCTCTCTCTCTCTGCCACAGCAAATCAGTTATGTCACAAAAGCAGTGTTTAGAGAATTTAACCCAACCCAACTCAAAAACAGAGGGGCGGGTACTACGTCTGTCAATGAGCTAAGAGAAAAGGATTTTACGGTAAGATTTTACAAAAATCCATTTTTCTCTATCGCTCATTGACAGACGTAGTCCTCGGTGATACAGCACCTTCGGGACATCCCAGAGCAGTATCACAAATGAGGGGTGGGAAAATGGAAATCAAATCCAAATCTAGAAGGCCCAACCGGTGCCAACTAGAAGTTTACAATGCTCATCCTTAATGATGAGACTCAACAAAAAAATTTTCAAACAGAAAAAAACCCTCGAGGTAGACCACCGGTCTCCTCAAATTGCGGCCTGCAAAACCTTGCGGCCAAATGAGGCATCCGCCGATGCCATCACATCAATTTTATAAAATTTTGTAAAGGTATGTACCGACGACCAGGTGGCCGCCTTACATACCTGGACCACTGAAGCCTGATGGCGAAAGGCCCAGGAAGTACTGAGCGCTCGAGTGGAGTGCGCCCTAACAGGGAACAGAGGACTCTGACCCTTAATAGAATAAGCCTGTACCACCGTCTGTCTAATCCATTTGGCAATAGTGGCGGCAGATGCAGGCAACCCCTTTCTGGGGCCATCCGTGATCACAAAAAGTGAATCCGTCTTACGGAACGATTCCGTAGCCTTCAGGTATACCCTGATTGCCCGAACCACATCCAAGGAATGCAACGCATGTTCCCGATGATGATTGGGCTGAGGACACAAGGAAGGTAGTACAATATCTTCATTCAGATGAAAATCTGAAACCACCTTAGGAAGAAAGGATGGCTTAGGGTGGAGTACTACCTTATCCCTATGAATCACCAAGTATGGGGACTGGCATGATAAAGCAGCCAGTTCTGACACCCTGCGTGCAGAAGTGATAGCCACCAAGAAGGCCACCTTCTGGGATAAAGTAAGCAAGGGAATCTCCCTGATGTTTTCAAAAGGAGGTTTCTGTAGAACCGACAAAACCAAATTAAGATCCCAGGGCGGTAAGGGCGCGCGGACTGGTGGAGCCAGGTGCCGCACCCCCTGGATGAAATTCCGCACCAAGGACTTGGTAGCTAAAGGTTTCTGAAAGAAAATTGCTAATGCTGAAACTTGACCCTTGATGGTGCTCAAGGCTAGCTTCTGCTCAACCCCTTTTTGCAAAAAGGCCAATATTCTAGTCACCAAATAGGTACGTGGAGGAAATCCTAAAGATTCGCACCACGCGATATAAGTCTTCCATGTGTGATAATAGACTCTGCTGGAAGTCGCTTTCCTTGCTTTAATAAGGGTAGGAATGACTGAAGCTGACAACCCTCTGTCCTTCAGTACTTGGGTCTCAATGGCCAGGCCATTAAAACCAGCGACTGTAAAGCACAATGATAGATTGGTCCTCGAGACCGCAGATACTCCCTGAGACGCAGTTCCCACGGAACGTCCGCGACTAGCAAGTCCAAGTCGGCCAGGCCGGCTTGACGAGGCCAGCCTAGAATTTCTAGGACCACTGGCACTGACGGGATCTGAACCAGGCGTCCCTAGAGCTATCTGGCCCCGACCATCCGACAAAGTCTGGTCGTTTTCTGTTCCCACACATTTATCCGACACCTGATTCCTATCAGGAACGGTGATCTCTCCTGGTTGAATCTCAGGGACCGAAGTCACCCGGCTAGAGGCTTCTTGGTCTGTCTGGTCAACCAGATCCGATTCCTGTGGGGAATTGAGACTAATCTTAGGAAAAGGTAAAGGAAAAGATCTATTCAGGGAACGGTGACTACCGCTCCCTGTAGTACTTAAATGTTGGAAGGGAAGAATCGCACCGGTAGTAGTAGTCGATGCTCGATCTAATGTCCTGAATACCGGTGAAAACGTCCCCCCACCCTCAACCCGGGTGAGGGCGCACCTTCAGGCTGTGTAATCCTTTGCTTCGGGTTTGGCTGAGTCGGTCCTCTGTTTGTCCGACCAGCCTTTCTTGAACCCTCCTGGAGGAGTCTTGCCTTTCCCGCTTGTTCCAGCCGGGCGTGCGAACCCTTTATGGGCGGTAAAGAAAGGTCCTCGCTTGTTGCGAGGTCCCTTAGCTTTAGCAGCCTGTGGCAAGAAAGTGCTCTTGCCCCCAGTGGCATCCTTAATAATTTCATCTAGGGTGGCCCCAAATAGGCGATTCCCCTGAAAGGGGAGATTCGTCAAGGTCTTTTTGGAACCTAGGTCAGCTGACCAGCATTTTAACCACAGCACACGTCTGAGGATTACCGCTGACATAGATGCATACCCTAATAGGGGGGGTAGCATCCAAGGCTGCGTCACAGACAAACTGTAGCCCTTGTATAATCTGTTCCATCAAATCAGATGTTCCCTGGGGGATATCTTTTCCCCTTAGGTCTTGGCGTACCAATCTCGCCCATTCCGTTAGTGTCTGGGAAACTAGACCAATAACAATTACTGGTCTAAATGCTGACCCTATCAGGGAGAAGATAGTGCGGGACTCCGCTTCCATCTTTCGATCCACCAGATCCTTAAAGGACGAAGTGTCCTCCACTGGGATAACCGTGGCTTTATTCAGCCTGGAAATAGGTGGATCCACCACTGGTGGTACCGTCCATTTTTTAATGAGGGATTCCTCAAACGGATAGCGTCTAGCAATACGCTTGGAAATAGTAAAGGTATGCTTAGAATGCTCCCATTCTCCTTTAATTTTATTACCAAAACACTTGGGTACAGGAAAAACCTTCACCGTTTTGATGGGCTTGTTAGTACCAAAGGGAATCTCTGTTTCAGTTGCCTCTGCCGGTAAAACCTCAAGTCTTAAGGTTTCCCGCACCGCCACAACTAGTGCGTCCACCAATGCTTCTTCCTGAATTATGGTGGAAGAATGAACGTCCTCCTCACTGTCTGAGGGAGCTTTACCTGAGATAACAGCCCTTGCAGAGGGACCTGCAGCTGCAGTGACCATCTCTGAATCTGAGTCAGAGGTGTCAGATAATATAGGGGTAGGCGGGGGTCGCTTTCTTGACCCCCGTCCCTGACAGGCCACCTCCACCCGAGCCACCATAGACTCCAAAACTGCTGTAAATGCATCCATACTCTGTGCACCGGCAGGTCCCGTGGCCCCCTCGAGGGAAACAGCTGGGGGTACTTTTGTGGCAGGGTCCATGATTATTCCAGTAACTACCCGGAAAATACAATCCAAACTTAAATAAAAAACGTTTTTTTTTTTTCAGACCCCCAGCGCCACAAAAGCCCCTCAGTGTTACCTGCTAGGGATCCCTATTGATCGAGAGAGAGAGAGATAGACCCCCAGGCTCACCACTTGATGCTCAGAGTTCACTGCAACCGGTTACAGCGCTGTCTTCACAAACAGGAAGTCTTTTGGCTGGCTGCCCGGGAAGAAAGGAGGTGGCTCCGCCCCTCTGCACGCCTTCCGGCGCCTCCCCTAGCTCCACGAGGTGTTTGAGTCACCTCAAACATGGCCGTCCCCATGCTGCAGACACGAGACTACGCCAAAATGGCGGCATCGTGCGATCTACGGCGGTCTGATACAACATAGCAGCGTCCTGCAGAGTAACTAGGCATCGCAAAATCTCTCTCTCATGGAGATCAGCTTGACCGGCGGTACCAAACCCTGGCGGAACCGCGTGGCCGTCGGGAGACCTGCTTCAGCTGGAGGAATGACCTGGCAAGCCGCATACCTGTCCTGTGGCTTCTGACAGGTAGGATGCTTCTAGTAACACAGTAAGATTCCAGTGCTGCCACATATTACAATCATTTTAAACATACTTTGTAATTAGATTGTCAGCTCCCAAACCAAGCCTGCTGGCTTTTTGTACACACAAATCACACTCAATATAGGGGGATCTGTGCTATGTTATAGGATAGAGGGGAACCCATCCTTACCATTACAAAGAGGGGCCCGCGTTCACCACAAGACCCGTCAGGGGGAAAAGGAACATACTACTCACCATACCGGAACCAGGCGGACGCCAACTCCTGACAGTACCCCTCTCCACTGAAGTTGGAGGGCTGTCGACCAATACGGACGCCGTGACTCATGGTCCTTGGCGTTTCAGCGAGACATTTAACTCGCAGGGTCAGTCCCCTCAAGTGGGACTATGTCGCGGCCAACCCAGCGCGGAGTTATGGTCTGCACGCGCTCGTAGGCTGAACTGGGGTGACCACTGGATCTCAACATCCCGCCCGTCACCCAGTTCAGCTTTCTTGCTTGAAGATCTCACAGGAACACTGGAGAAAAAAAGCTGTCTAAAAAAATCTTTTCTAAGAAAAAAATCCTGCCAGGACCGAAGATCCCAGCAAGGTATCTAGGTCCTTACTCCTGACTAGACAGAAAAAAACTGATTTGCTGTGGCAGAGAGAGAGAGGATATACCCTCGGGGACTGCCCCTAGGGTGTGGCCAGAGCATTTTATTTCCTGTCTAGTCCTACTCCTGTGGAGGCAACATAACCCGAAGGTGCTGTATCACCGAGGACTACGTTTGTCAATGAGCGATAGAGAAATATGGATTAAAAATACATACTATATATATGGATTAAAAAAAAACATACTATATATATATGGATTAAAATAAAAAACATACTATATATATATGGATTAAAAAAAACATACTATATATATGGATTAAAAAAACAATACTATATATATGGATTAAATAAAAACATACTGCATATATAGATTAAAAAAAACATACTATATATATGGATTAAAAAAAACAAACATACTATATGTATGGATTAAAAAAACAATACTATATATATGGATTAAAAACACATACTATATATATGGATTAAAAAAAGTGGTTGATCCTCACTTTCAGGAGGTCGGCTTGGCATTTGGAGAAATTAGATCTGGGAATTAGATCTGTTCCAAGATTGCCATACCAAGCCGGCCAGGAAGAAGCTTGGGAACTTGAGCATTTCCTAACGCCTGCACTTGTCCCCCCCGTTAAACGTGCTTTGGGCGAACAGGTCCTTCTGTCTGTCATCCATAAAAAGAGGTATACTTTCTTTCCCCATTGACAGTTGAGCCGAAGCACACAGACGGGACAGCAGGAAAGAACTCAGCAAGGACAGCAGGGAAGCATTTTGATAGGCATTTATTATGAATGTCATAGTAAACAGGCCTCTCTACTAATCCCATAGAAAACTAAAACTAGCCTTCTCTTTACAAGTGAGTTGTAGGACTGTCTAAACAGGTTCTTTTTAACCCATTGCACACAGTACTGCAGGTTACAACAAGATGGCAGTGTATTCCCACCCACCCATACTCAGAGTTCCCTTGTATATCCGCAGCAACCTTTCTGATCAACCCCCTATAATGGAACACTGAGGGAGAGGAGCGGCAAAATCGCATACTAGCACATTATGATAGGCTTACCTTAAATATCCACAGACAGGGATTCCATCGTCACCTGGTTTTCTTTCCAGGTTCACAGGCTCTGGACACTTGAATGGCGGCAATCCAGCAAAAGTGGTTGGTCCTCGCCTAGAGGATGTCAGCTTGGCATTTGGAAAAATCCTGGGAAATAGATCTGTCCCAAGATTGCCATACCAAGCCCGCCAGGAAGAAGCTTGGGAACCCAAGATTGTTGATAATGCTGTCCAGCAAAGCCAATTGTTGATAACGTCGTCCAGCAATGTAAATTATTGATAATTCCCTCCAGCAATGTAAATTCTTGATAACGCCATCCAGGAATGCAATTTATTGAAAACGCCGTCTAGAGATGGTAATTGCTGATAATGTCGTCCAGCGATGTAAATTATTGATAATGCCATCCAGCGATTTAATTTTTTGATAATGCCGTCCAGCAACGTAAATTGTTGATAACGCTGTCCAGCAATGCCAAATATTGATAACGCCATCCAGAAATTTAAAATGATGGGCATCAAACGCATAAATATGAAATATTAATAACAATGGGTATCAAATGCATAAACCTAAAATATTCCGGACAATGGGCATCAAACGCATAAATATGAAATATTCTAATGTTATGATGTTCTGGTGGGTCGGTATAAGGTTCTGGTGGGTCGGTATAAGGTTCTGGTGTATGGTTATCAAGTTCTGGTGGGTGGGTAAAATGTTCTGGTGGGTGGGTATAAGGTTCTGGTGTGTCAGTATAAGGATCTGGTGTATGGTTATAAAGTTCTGGTGGGTGGTATAATATTCTGGTGGGTGGGTAAAATGTTCTGGTGGGTGGGTATAATGTTCTGGTGGGTGGGTATAATGTTCTGGTGGGTGGGTATAATGTTCTGGTGGGTGGTATCATATATACAGTTTATATATATATATATATATATATATATATATATATATATATATATATATATACATATACACACACACACATCCATATACACACACACACACTGAAAGTACCAGCCTCCAAAAACTCTATAGCTGGTCCAACACAAAAAAATACTGGCCTCCAACCTCCCCTATAGCCAGGCCAACACACACCTAAGTACAAACCTTCAAACTCTACATAGAGGGTCCAACACACACCTGAAAAAATCCCTATAGCCAGTCCAACACATGTCTAATAAAACTCCAAACCTTCAACTTCCATATAGAGGGTCCAACACACACCAAAAATAGAATACTAGCCTCCAACCTCCCCAATAGCCAGTCCAACATACGCCTGATAAAAGTACAAGCCTTCAAACTCAATATAAGAGGATCCAACACACAACTAAAATAAAAAAAATACTGACCCATTCCTGAAAATGGGCATCAAAACGCATAAACATAAAATATTCCTGATAATGGGCATCAAAACGCATTACCATGAAACATTCGGGACAAAGGGCATCAAACACAAACATGAAATATTCCTAACAATGGGCATCAAACACAAACATGAAATATTCCTACCAATGGACATCAAACACAAATATGAAATATTCCTAACAATGGACATCAAACACAAACATGAAATATTCCTAACAATGGGAATTAAATGCATAAACATGAAATATTTCTGAAAATGGGCAAATGCGTAAATATGAAATATTTCTGAAAATGGGCATCAAACGCATAAACATGAAATATTCCTGAAAATGGGCATCAAATGCACATATGAAATAATCCAAAAAAGTTTACATCAAACGCGAAAATATCAAATATTCCCGAAAATAGACATCAAACGCAAAAATATGAAATATTCCACAAAATGGGCACGCATTTCACTATATATATATATATATATATATATATATATATATATATATATAAACACATATATATATATATATACATACATACATATACATACTATACATGGATTTTAAAAAACATAATATATGGATTATTAAAAATCATATATATATATATATATATATGTATATATAGTATTATATACATGGATTAACCACTTAAGTCCCGGAGGATTTGGCTGCTCAAAGACAGGCCCTATTTTGCGATTCGGCACTGCGTGACTTTAACGGACAATTGCGCGGACGTGCGACGCTGTACCCAAACAAAATTGACGTCCTTTTTTCCCACAAACAAAGCTTTCTTTTGGTGGTATTTGATCACCTGTGCGATTTTTATTTTTTGCGCTATAAACAAAAAGAGCGACAATTTTGAAAAAAAAACAATATTTTTCACATTTTTTAAATGAAATTCCCCCCCAAAAAATTTAAAAATAAAAATTGTTTAACATTTTAAGCCAATTTGTTTTCTGCTACATATTTTTGGGTAAAAGAAAAAAAAATCGCAATAACCGTATTTTGATTGGTTTGCACAAAAGTTACTGCGTTTACTAAGGGAAAGATTTATGTCATTTTTTTTTAACTAGTACTGACTGCGCTTTTTTTGCAGGACTGCGACATTGCGGCGGATAGATTGGACCCTTGACTGATGGACAGATTGGACCCTTGACTGACATTTGACACTTTTGGGGGTACCAGTGACATTACTACAGTAATCAGTGCTATAAATATGCATTGTTACTGTAAAAATTACACTGGCAGGGAAGGGGTTAACACTGTTGGTGATCAAGGGGTTAAACGTATGCCTCATGCTTACTGACGTGTGTGGGGGAATGCCTGCACTTGTCCCCCCCGTTAAACGTGCTTTGGGTGAACAGGTCCTTCTGTCTGTCCTCCGTAAAAAGAGGTATACCTTCTTTCCCCTTTGACAGTCGAGCCGAAGCATACAGACGGGACAGCAGGAAAGAACTCAGCAAAGACAGCAGGGAAGCATTTTGATAGGCATTTACTATGAATGTCATAGTAAACAGGTCTCTCTACTAATCCCATAGAAAACTAAAACTAGCCTTCTCTTTACAAGGGAGTTGTAGGACTGTCTAAACAGGTTCTTTTTAACCCATTGCACAGAGTACTGCAGGTTACAACAAGATGGCAGGGTATCACTAATTTACTATCTGATATATCGGTCTGGATGTCACACCACTTCCTCAAACTCAATCCCTCCAAAACCGAGCTAATAATTTTTCCTTCACCGCGTGCCCCTTCCCCTGATCTCTCTGTCAATATTGATGGAATTACTATCAGCCCATCCCGCATGCCAGGGTCCTAGGTGTTGTCCTGGACTCTGAACTCTCCTTCAAGGCCCACATCCAATCGCTGTCCAAATCTTGCCGCGTTAACTTCCGCAACATCTCCAAAACTGCCACTCCCTTCTCATTGGCTTACCTCTACACAGGCTATCCCCCTTCAATCTATCATGAACGCTGCTGCCAGACTCATCCACCTTACCAATCACTCAGTGTCTGCCGCTCCTCTCTGTCAATCCCTCCACTGGCTTCCGCTTACACAACGAACCAAATTCAAAATACTAACATCTTACAAAGCCATCCACAGCTTAGCCCCCATCTACATCACTAGCCTCGTCTCAAAATAAAAACCTAATCGCTCTCTTCATTTCTCTCAAAACCTCTTGCTCTCTAGCTCCCTTGTCACTTCCTCCCATGCTCGCCTCCAGGACTTTACCAGAGCCTCTCCAATCCTGTGGAACTCCTTACCCTTACCCGTCCGATTATCTCCTACTCCAGGGCTCGACAAACCCCGGGCGCCAGGTCGCATTTGCAACTAGAATTAGCGATCTGGCACCTAGGGTGCCCCTGCAGGAGGTGCATTCCCATCTCCTTCCCAAGAGGAGATGAGAGGGAAGTTTTTGCAGGCTTCATCTGCCTGTCAAGTTACCTTTGCTTAAAGGTAAGTGGACAGGGAGTGTGGTTATTATGAATTTATTTTTTAAATTAACAAAAATATATATATATATATATATATATATATATATATATATATATATATATTTCTCATTTTTTTCAATTCTTATTATTAAAAAAAATCATATATATATATATATATATATATATATATATATATATATATATATAATATTTTTTTTCCCTCATCGCCATGCCACAGCCGAAGGCCCCTTTCACACGGGCTGTCTGATCAGGTCCGCCTGTCAGTTTTTCAGGCAGACCTGATCGGACCCTTCATTCTCCTCTATGGAGCAGTAATCTGCCACCATCTGATCCTGTCCGCCAAAAACAGAGGGATGGTGGTTCTATTTTCTATCCATCCCGTTGATCGGATCAGATGGCATCGGATGGAAAGAGACAGGCAGTCTGTTTTCATCCAATTGCGCTATAGAGGAGAGTGGGGTTCTAGTCGTATTTATGTGTAAATTTAGTATCCGTTTTATTAAATTAAGCTTGGTTGTTAGTTTAAAAAAAAACTGGCTCCTAACTTTTTAAGCTGGTTCCTAGATTTCAAGCAAATTTGTCAAGCCCTGTCCTACTCTATTAGCTTTTAGGCGATCCTTGAAAACCCTCCTCTTCAGAGAAGCCTATCCTACCCACACCTAACAACTCCACCTCCATTTTATCCATCTGCCCACCCCCCTCGGTTACTGCCTTTTGTTTCACTTAACCCTCCCTTCTAGATTGTAAGCTCTAACGAGCAGGGCCCTCTGATTCCCCCTGTATTGAATTGTACTGTAACTATATGGTCTTTCCCCACACTGTAAAGCGCTGTGCAAACTGTTGGCACTATATAAATCCTGTATAATAAAAATAATAATAGTCCAAACAATCATGCTCAGAGTTCCCTCATATATCCGCAGCAACTTTTCTGATCAACCCCCTATAATGGATCACTGTGGGAGAGGAGCAGCAAAATCTGTTGAGTCTAGCCGGCCTCCTGGAACTCCTTCCTAGCCACAGTGACTGAATTTCTCCCTTTCAAAACTTCTGCAAGTGGTTCCCCGGGCTTTCTCCACTGCTAGGCCAGACGTCCTGGAAGCGAGAATTGGCCACTTTTGAAGGACTCTCCCTGGTCATTTCTGGTCAGCTATATGTTGCAATCTGGGTAACTATCACATCCCAGAGATTTGTACAAATGCCAAGCCGGTTTTCTTGGGGAAACCAGTTTGGTAGAGAAGTCCCCAGGAAGTGATCCTTACCCAGGTTACCAGGAGGGAAGACCGGGGGGAGGGTGAGAGGCGTTTATTCTTCTGTGACATGGAGGTAAGTGTATCCCTCCAACAGAGATGGCTTTGAGGAGTGCAGCTCTTTGCCATATCAGTGGCACTGGTGGGAGGGGTCAGTGATGAGGTAGCTGGTCACTCCTCCCTTCTCTCTGCGGTCCTCATCCTTGGGTATGCCTCATCCTTGCCCCGGCTCCTCCTTGCCCGATGCCTCGCCTCATTGGGGGGGAGCCTGCAGTATAAGGAGGATCGCCGGTGTTCTGTCAGAATTCCCTACCCCCATCACTTCCAGGACAGCACAGAACAGCAGCAACAACAGCCGATGAGGATGACAGTGCTGTCCTGGAAGTGACGGGTGTAGAGAATTCTGATGGAATGAGAGCATACAGAGGGTGTAGGGAGGTTTACAGATGAGGAATGAAAGCATACAGAGAGTGTAGGGAGGTATACAGAGCTAATGCCAGATAAGTGTGGGGGACAGAGCCTGGGAGTATATACTATACATATTACCTGTAACACACAAAATAAAATACTGGCCTCCAACCTCCCCTATAGCCAGTCCAACACACACCTAAGTACAAACCTTCAACCTCTACATAGAGGGTCCAACACACACCTGAAAAAAATCCATATAGCCAGTCCAACACATGTCTAATAAAACTACAAACCTTCAACTTCCATATAGAGGGTCCAACACACACCAAAAATAAAAAATACTAGCCTCTAACATCCCCTATAGCCAGTCCAACATATGCCTGATGAAAGTACAAGCCTTCAAACTCAATATAAGAGGGTCCAACACACAACTAAAATAAAAAAATACTGACCCAGAGTTCCAAGATTGCCATACCAAGCTGGCCAGGAAGAAGCTTGGGAACTTGAGCATATCCTAACGCCTGCACTTGTCCCCCTGTTAAACGTGCTTTGGGCGAACAGGTCCTTCTGTCTGTCCTCTGTCAAAGGGGAAAGAAGGTATACCTCTTTTAACGGTCAAGCCGAAGCACACAGACGGGACAGCAGGAAAGAATTTAGCAAGGACAGCAGGGAAGCATTTTGATAGGCATTTACTATGAATGTCATAGTAAACAGGCCTCTCTACTAATCCCATAGAAAACTAAAACTAGCCTTCTCTTTACAAGTGAGTTGTAGGACTGTCTAAACAGGTTCTTTTTAACTCATTGCACAGAGTACTGCAGGTTACAACAAGATGGCAGTGTATTCCAACCACCCATACTCAGAGTTCCCTCGTATATCTGCAGCAACCTTTCTGATCAACCCCCTATAATGGAACACTGAGGGAGAGGAGTGGCAAAATTGCATACTAGCACATTATGATAGGCTTACCTTAAATATCCACTGACAGGGATTCCATCGTCACCTGGTTTTCTTTCCAGGTTTGCAAGCTCTGGTCACTTGAATGGTGACAATCCAGCAAAAGTGGTTGGTCCTCGCCTAGAGGAGGTCAGCTTGGCATTTGGAGAAATCCCGGGAAATAGATCTGTCCCAAGATTGCCATACTAAGCCAGCCAGGAAGAAGCTTGGGGACCCAAGATTGTTGATAATGCTGTCCAGCGAAGCCAATTGTTGTTAACGTCGTCCAGCAAAGTAAATTCTTGATAATGCCATCCATCAATGCAATTTATTGAAAACGCCGTCTAGAGATGTAAAATTCCGATAATGCCGTCCACCAATGTAAATTGTTGATAACGCTGTCCAGCAATGCCAATTATTGATAGCGCCATCCAGCGATGAAAATTGCGGATAACAGCGTCCAAAGATGTAAATTGCTGATAATGCTGTCCAGCACTGTAAACCGATAACGCTGTCTAGCGATGTGAATTTTTGAAAATGCCGTCCAGTGATGTAAATTGTTGATAACATCGTCCAGCGATACCAATTATTGATAACGCCGTCCAGCAACGTAAATGGTTGATAACGCCATCCAGCAATGCCAATTATTGATAACACCGTACAGCGATGTAAATTATTGATAACGCCATCCATTGATGCAAATTATTAATAACGTCGTCCAGCGATGGAAATTGTTGATGACGCCATCCAGCGATGTAAATTGTTGATAATGCCGTTCATCAATGCCAATTGATAACGCCGTCCAGCGATGTAAATTATTGATAACGCCCTCCAGTGATGTAAATTGCTGATGACGCTGTCCAATGATATAAATTGTTGATAACGCCATCCTGCGATGTAAATTGCTGATAACGCCATCCAGCGATGCCAATTATTGATAACGCCATCCAGTGATGCCAATTATTGATAACGCCATCCAGCGATGCCAATTATTGATAACGCCATCCAGCGATGCCAATTATTGATAATGCCATCCAGCGATAAAAATTGTTGATAACGCCATCCAGCGATAAAAATTGTTGATAACGCCGTCCAGCAAAGTCAATTATTGATAATGTTATTCAGCGATATAAATTGTTATTAACGCTGTCCAGCAATGAAAATGGTTTATAACGCCGTCCAGCGATGCCAATTATCGGTAACGCCGTCCAGCAATGTAAATTGCTGATAAGCCGTCCAGTGAGGTAAATTTTTAATAACTCTGCCCAGCGAGTTAAATTGTTAATAACGCCGTCCAGCGATGCCAAGTATTCATAACGCTGTCCAGCGATGTAAATTTTTCATAACGCCATAATTATTATATAAATAACGCCGTCCAGCGATGGTCCCTCGATGTAAATTATTGATAACGCCGTCCAGCGATGCCAATTATTGATAACTCAGTAAAGCGATGCCAATTACTGATAACGCCGTCCAGCGATGTAAATTGTTAAGAACGCCATCCAGCGATGTAAATTATTGATAACTCCATCCAGCGATGCCAATTACTGATAACGCCGTCCAGTGATGTAAATTTTTTATAACGCCGTCAAGTGATGTAAATTATTGATAACGCCATCCAGCCATGTAAATGATTGATAACGCCGTCCAGCGATGCTAATTGTTGATAACCCTGTCCAGTGATGTAAATTCATGATAACTAGGGTTGAGCGAACCCGGACTGTATTGTTCGTACCGGAATTTTGGGTATTCGGTCCCCGGACCCGAACATTTCACTGTATGTTTGGGTACTGCCCGTTGTTCGGTAACGTGATTTTAATGTTTTGGTGTGGTTTTAATGGTGCGCTTTAAACAGCCAATCCGCAAGCGTTTAACTAGTGTGCCCAAGAAGCCATCACAGCCATGTCTAGTAATGGCCTGGCTGTGATAGGCCAGTGCAGCATGTGACCCAGACTCTATATAAGCTGGAGTCACACAGCGCCCTGCGTCACTCTGCTAATACTATACTAGGGAGAGGTTCCTGACTGCTGCTGCTTAGGGACAGATAGGACTTTACTATAGGGCGAGGCTGGAGAAATTGCTTGTAGGGAAAGCATAGGAGGAACAATCTGCTTTATCAAACAGCGATCTACATTGATTTGATTTTGTGGGGTGCAGTGAACGATGTTTTTGCCAGGAGGGAGAGATAGCAGTTTACTGTAGGGCCAGGCTGGAGAGATTGCTTTTAGGGAAAGCATAGATAGGAACAATCTGCTTTAATCAGACAACTATCTACATTGATTGTATTGTGTGGGGGTGCAGTAGAACAATCTTTATGCCCTGACCTGAGCCAAGTGAGGAGAAGGGAGAAACAAAAAAACTATTATCAGTCTGTTAGGCGTGCGGTGCTGCACATTTCATGCAACCTCAGTGCATATGTGTGTGCTTAATCTGCATTTAAAAAAGAAAAAACATTTTTTCCTTCATATTTAACTTTAAAGACTGTATGTCAGACAGACATTGCTTTTCTAACCTCCTGTTCAAAAAGCACCAATGTGAGGGGAAAATAATTATTTTACAGTATTTAGGGTAAAAAAAATTATTTTTCATTCATACATTATAGTGAGATACACCCATTGCATACTGTTGTATTGCGCTGTGCAATAAAAAAAACTAGGGGCAAAAAAGTTTATTACTGCCTGTCCACATATGTTACAGTGACCTACACCCATTGCATACTGTAGTATTGCGCCGTGCAATAAAAAAACTATTTAGGGGACAAAAGTTAATTGCGGCCCTGTCTGCATATGTTACATTGACATACACCCGTTGCGTACTGTTGTATTGCACCGTGCAATAACATACTATATATATATATATATATATATATATATATATATATATATATATATATATATGGATTTAAAAAAAAAACATACTACATATGGATTAAAAAACAATACTATATATATGGATTAAAAACACATACTATATATATATATATATATATATATGGATTAAAAACACATACTATATATATGGATTAAAAAAAAACATACTACATATAAAGATTAAAAAAAACATACTATATATATGGATTAAAAAAACATACTACATATATAGATTAAAAAAAAACATACTATATATATATATGGATTAAAATAAAAAACATACTATATATATATATATGGATTAAAATAAAAAACATACTATATATATATATGGATTATAAAAAAACATACTATATATATGGATTAAAAAAACAATACTATATATATGGATTAAAAACACATACTATATATATGGATTAAATAAAAACATACTACATATATATAGATTAAAAAAAACATACTATATATATATATGGATTAAAAAAACATACTATATATATATATATGCATAAAAAAAAACATACTATATATATATGGATGAAAAAAACAAACATACTATATGTATGGATTAAAAAAACAATACTATATATATGGATTAAAAACACATACTATATATATGGATTAAAAAAAGTGGTTGATCCTCACTTCCAGGAGGTCGGCTTGGCATTTGGAGAAATTAGATCTGGGAATTAGATCTGTTCCAAGATTGCCATACCAAGCCGGCCAGGAAGAAGCTTGGGAACTTGAGCATTTCCTAACGCCTGCACTTGTCCCCCCGTTAAACGTGCTTTGGGCGAACAGGTCCTTCTGTCTGTCATTCGTAAAAAGAGGTATACCTTCTTTCCCCTTTGACAGTTGAGCCGAAGCACACAGACGGGACAGCAGGAAAGAACTCAGCAAGGACAGCAGGGAAGCATTTTGATAGGCATTTACTATGAATGTCATAGTAAACAGGCCTCTCTACTAATCCCATAGAAAACTAAAACTAGCCTTCTCTTTACAAGTGAGTTGTAGGACTGTCTAAACAGGTTCTTTTTAACCCATTGCACAGAGTACTGCAGGTTACAACAAGATGGCAGTGTATTCCCACCCACCCATACTCAGAGTTCCCTCGTATATCCGCAGCAACCTTTCTGATCAACCCCCTATAATGGAACACTGAGGGAGAGGAGCGGCAAAATCGCATACTAGCACATTATGATAGGCTTACCTTAAATATCCACCGACAGG